>NC_056726.1:530775339-531075339 GCF_019279795.1 Protopterus annectens
CACACATTGCTATGGTCTGTGTTCCACATTGGCCTATTAGCAGGTTGAGACCTATGGTTGTAGTAGTGTTATAAAATCAGTGTTTTTGTCATTCTAGTCTAAACATTAACCTATTAAGTCTCTAAAATTAATATTCTTCAGAGGAGGCCTGAAGATGAATTTTAAGAACAGGTTCATAATTATATCTCAGACACAATGACCAAATTAACAGGAGAGAATCATTCTACTGTAAGAATTGTATTTACTGATGTGATATTGATCAGCTGATGATCCACTAGTGCTGCAGTTCATGAAGTGTCTTTTAAGTGGATGTCACTGTTAAGACAGGTGCATCTATGCTGCTTTAACTTTTATGCTGTCCAGCTCCACAGAATGGGAAATCTCAGCTAATTTGAAATAAAAAAACACTGAATGTAGAAGCTGTTTGCTACAGTTACACAGTTACCCCACGCTAAGCACTACAGGACTTCAGATGAGTCATAAATGCATTGTCAGCATTCATTTTTGAAGCCATTAAATCCTTACAAATACATAAAACAATGCCGCTACTGGACTCCTGCACCATCAGCAACTGCTGATTGTGCCACCTGAGACCTTGTGCCCATGGTAGCTATGTTCTTCACCCTATTCTAGATATGGCACTGCTCTTCAAAGGCAATCAGAAGCACTTGCCCGCTTGAAAAATTATAGCCCGGTCATGTGTCAAAATAGAAAAAAAAGTTTATTTATCATTATTTGATTGTTTCAGTGAATCATTTTTGACACTTTTGTTTTCTTACAGTCTTAATGATATCAGCTAAAAGAGTCACATTGCAAAGGATTTGAACAAATTATTCAAAAATGATTTAAAATGATGAGAGTGCTGTTATACATTTTTTGAAAATCTTTATTAATATTGAAAACATCACAATATAAAAATATATGTTGAAATAATTTTGTATAATGTACATCTACCATCAGTTAAATACCAATTTTCAATTCTTTAATTAAGTAATTAATTTCAGCTATCAAAGTCCTTAATCTTGACACCATATTCTTCTTGTCAATTGCTATTAGGATTAACAGCTTTATGTCTTCAATATATATATATATATATATATATATATATATATATATATATATATATATATATATATATATATATATTCCTAGCAAGACCATTCATCTTTATAAATACATCAAATGTTCCTAAACTCATTTCTGTAGTTCTGCTGTATGCCATATTTAACTATGTGTTCCTATTATTGCAAATTAATATAAAATAAAATAACTGTATTCATCTTAGCAAAAGAGAACAAATATTTTTTATCTACATCATACAGTCAATGTTCTCTATTCTGTTATGCACATATTAATGCTAAATGTGCTACTACCAACTGCCATAGATATTTTAGTTCTGCCCTTCTCTTACTGAAAGAACTCAGCATATTGTCATTTTATGTAAGGCAGGTGCTTCTACTCAGCAACCTCAAAGTCCTCTATCAACATACAATCAAAAACATCCAGTCTATTGCCCTTAGACAGTATAATGCTGTAAACACTTAACTTTTGTCCCCTTGCTTCTTTCCATAAAACTATAATACTTCCTCCAAGATACCTTATATAATCTTTCTCCTAGGTAGGTAGTCCTGCTGATGTCAGGAGCTCATCAACTGCTGTAATAAAGACATAGAAGTGTAAAATAGTTTTCTATTGCCTATATTGCAGAGAAGGAGAGAGCTTAAACTGATTTTCACTGCTGTTTCCAGTGTAGCCATGCCTTTCATAGCAAAACAGAGCAATTAGATCAGTCATTGGTTCAAAGGCAGTTGTCACCTCTTTCGGCAAATTTATATAAACAGCATCACAGTATTGAAATGCTAGGCTTTAAACTTTAAATGTTTTTGTTATACTGCTTTATATTTTAAGATGACTTAAATGTAGTATCAAAGATGTCTGTAACATTTAGAGAAAAGCCAGAAAATACTTTTTCTTGTAATTCTTATAAAGTATCAACATATTTACCAAAGTGGTGGGGGAGGGGACTGTCAATTTATCTTGAACTACAAAAAGATACTTTGAACAAAGACCTGCAATTTAGCTACTTTTTGGTTGCAGATGTATAACTACTTAGTTTACTGTAAAACAAGTCCCGAGACACACAAAATGTGGGCCATTCAAGAAATAAAAGAAGAAGTCCCGTTACAGAATGTATATAAGATGACAGCAACTGACACTAGTTCCATTATATGTCAGTGGCATGGGAATACTCCACTACTTCCTTATGTCTAGTATGACCCATATAAAGCAGACTTGAAATGGATTATTGGAAAGAAAATGCTTGAAGAAAAACAAGACCCTGTTGATATAAGTCCCATTGGCAGCCATTTTGCAGAAAATTTATTAAAATTCTATAAGAAATAGCCAGAGTGATTTTGACCTGTTAAAATAGTTCAGAAAAAGAGTGACAACTTTACTTCTAAGGTAGAATTTTCATTTAAATGTGATAGATGTGCCATTTATGCTCATCAAGTCAGTCATGAAGCATTTGATTCAGGTAGTGAATTTCTTAAGGTCAGCTGTGTTAATGCACTCTCAGTAATAATATAACATGCAACTCTAGTATCTAAGGGGCTCAGGGAGAAAATTGTGCACACAGTCTCACCATATAAATGAACAGCATTCACAAACAAGTTGTTTTCTGTTTTATGTAGATCATTTTTGATATTGAACACATTTGACTGTGCACAGCCATTAGCTTTGTTTGCCTCAGTTACATGTAACTCAGGCATTGAAAGTTCTAACAAGAACTGCATAATTGAGAGAATGGTTGGCATGACCACTTTTCCCACAACCACTCTTAAAAGATAGATGTGGCTTTTTGTTGTGCTTTTAATCACAAAGTGGTGCTTCCTGAGCTGAATACTTTTCAATTATTTTTATTAATTTAAATGAATGAACAAATACTTCTAACTGCATCATCAGTATTATGTATAACTAAAGCTGACTTTGATGTCACTCTGTACTCGCATTATGCATTGGCTTCATAGCACTGCTCTATCTGTTACCAACAAATTGCAGCTTCACTGTAATTTTGCACACATTTAAATTTTCTGAAAGCTCTTTTGTTTGAATTCTGATCAGCTTTTGCTGCTTTATCCTAATTCACATCTCATTCCAAGGGCAAATTAGAATGTTTGCTCCTCACTTTGCCATGTTATGCCTCACACAACTGTATCACTCGGCCATGAATTATATAGGTATCTGAACTCAACAGTGTGCTGTGCCTTAACTCAGTTAAACATGCAGAAATAGTTTCCTGTGAACCTTAGTTACTGTTGGAAAACAAATGGCACATACATATATGACAAACTCTTTTAGGCTCATAATACTCCTGGAACTTATTGAAAGTGCATTCACTTAACCTACCTGAAAAATATGAAAGCCTGCTTTAATATGGCTACATTTCTAGACTTATGCAAAGAGAATACTGTATTTTTGTCTAACAAACTACATTCAAATGAAACCTGATCTTATATTTCCTCCTGAAATACCTGAGTGCAGGTAACTATTTCTGTAGTTACTTTAAAATATGAAATATAAAATTAAAACACAGGCCTAACCTTACATTTCCAGGCCTATGCAAGATCTATTCTACTAACTGTATTTATGTAACATTTATTCTGTAACAATTGTCTCTGAAATTACTGAAATGGGATTTACTTCTGTAATTATTTTATAATTCTATTAATATAGTCTGTGAAGAATACTATAATGACCACTAAAAGTAATATAAAGTAAGTGTTCTTTATTTGGTAAATAAAATTACAATTTTAATTATGACCAATAGGTGTTACTTGAGCATTTATGGTCTGTTAATTATTTGAAAATATTTTAGACTGAATCTCTTAACTTTATAATTTAAGTATAACTGGGCAATTATTTACATCTTACAACTGCAGCACTCCTTTTTACACCTATAATATATGTATCTTGAAGCATAATTACATATTAACTTGTTTCTGTAAATCTTTAGCTAGATTTGTTACTAATCAGCTTTTGCTGATCCCATCTATTTATCTTTTTAATTTCTATGTACTGTAATAGATGTCTTCCTTTTAAATGTGTGCCTTAAATAGCCTGTAAATATCTATGTGCTGTAATAGCAGAAGTACATTTAATAAAACCTATGCTTTCTGTATTTCAGATCTATACCTTTGCATACCTTGTCAGTGTCTTTTTAACTTTCTATCTAATATACCATAATTATTATGTAATGTGCACTGTATTCTGTAAATTAATTAACAAATTAAGCCTGACCTTTTTATGCCTTGAGTATATTAAATAAATATCACTACTTATTCTTTAGATAACTTATCTTGATAAGCCTGTTACAAATAATTCTGTCACTTTACCCTTAAAACTAATGACTGAATAACGTGAGATGTGATGTAAACTGTCCAGTAATGCTGTTAGAAATGTATAACTGAGTATGACTGTTATATTCTGAAATCTTACTGAAATGTGCTATACTGAACTCATAACCAAGTGTTAATGTCATATTCAAAAACTTGACTGAAATTTATACTAACGTGATACATATTTATACTGAATGTGTAAAATAGTTGTGCATAAATGTTATTCTCTGAAAACTAACTAAACTAATATTAAAGGAATATCTTTTCTGCCAGTATTATCTGAACACAGATAAAAGCACAATGTGAAACCTGGTAAATGGTATATTCTGGAACCTAAACCATCACTAGAGGAATAATGTTTTTTCTGTCAGTATCACTTGAACACGGATAAAAGCATAAAGTGAAAACTAGTACTGTTATACAATTGTCTAAAAACATAAAAACATTTGAATACATGCTTTAACTCTAATCTGCATAAATACACATCTGTGGTATACACATTTTTTCCTACCAAATATCTTATTATTTGAACTCACTTTTATGTTAAACTTTCTAATGTTCATATAGTTAACTAAATTCTGTATATTCATTTTAATTCTAAAGAAAACTTTCTATAGATAACTGAAACACATTTACTAAACAGAATTGAAGAAAAAACAAAATGTTCACTTCTAGCTTTGATGGTCTTGTCTTTCTGTAGATTGTTGACTTGTGCACCATAGCTCTTGCCAAGTTTAGGCCTTACTCTGCATTATACCAGTCACTGCTGAGGTATTGGAGGAGCTGCCTTAATGTCCCAGTGCCCTTTCCTATGTCCCTTTTACACTTAGGCCTTCCAACCCCACCCCTTCCCCATCTCATGTGCAAGGCTGGCTGGCTAATGTAATATTTTTAATTGACTGTATTGAAAAGCATGCATTCTGAAAACCAAACTGGAAATTATTCAATTATCCAAAACTGACAGCATATCTTTTTGTAGCAATATCTGCAAAGCATCAAAAATATCAGGGCCTTAAAATAACATTTGTAGCTTTAACAATTGTAAACTGATAGCATTGGTTGTTTCCCTGACTTTATCTATATTTTTCTGTGTGAAATAAACATATACTACTAATAAACTCTTGTAAGTCTATAAACAAACTGATAATGAACTGTAGTGAACTACACCTATGTTATTAATAATTCTTGCATGTCTGTAATTGAACTGATAATGTTCTACAGTGAAATGGAAAGGATGTAACTTCATTATTAAATCAAATGGAAACCACAGTGACATTGTTTTTCGCTGTCATAATCTCAAAAGGAACTAAAGTAGTAATCTGACACTAATAATATTTTAATATTTTTGCATTTCTGCACCTTTATAAACTTAATTTTAACTGGTGAATTTTCTGTGTTTACTCTGTGACCCTCGGGTCATAATTTACAAAAGAATTTCTTCAGTGTGCAGGTATCAGCCCACTGCCTCACATATAGCTGTTATTTTAGCTGACATCAGTTAACTGTTTCAGTGCTACTGAATGCTGCAAGGATTTATTATTACTGTCTACAATTTTCTTGGATAAATAGTAAGAACTGTTACTGCATAAAGCTGTCACTAATAATATTAAACTGATATTCTCCATACTGTTTTATGGCATACAGTACTGTCTTTAATTCAGGTTGCTGAGCTGGCCTGAAATCTGATAACTCAGTTATGTAAGTCTGTGATTCTGGTGTGCTTGATAAACTATAATTTCTGCATGAAATATATAAAATCTTGAACTGTTACATATACACATTTGTTACTGGAATTGATCTGATCTGATTCTGGAAATTTTCTTGTCTGTCCTTTATACAAGTTGCATGAGAGTTGAACTTCTGACTTTAATGACGTATGCTGCACATTTGTCTTGCATTGGATCTGAACTTTTGAGTATACTGTCACTTTTAAAATGTAACATTGACTTTAAATTCTACATTCTGTAAAACTAGCAAAACAGCATTAAATATCTGTAAATGCTGTTCTGTCTCTGTATCAAGATATTATTTATGCATTGCAATACTTTATTACCATAATTCAAAGATTTTAACAATGTCTACTAAAACAAAAAAATAACACAAAAAATTCATTTGCCAGATCTGTAACTGTAAATCATTTATTCTGTGAATTAACTTGACTATAATTCTGGTCTATCATACATAGCATATACTTCCAGAATGATAAATATGTATACCAATTTTAAATCTATTACCTTTTTCTTACTGGCTATAAAAGTGAGCTGAAATTTCCAGTCTGTCTTTGCTTTTCTTTGAATAAGATACTGTTTCTGAAACTGTGGTAACTTGACTGCCTGCACTTCAGCTGTGGCAGCTGAACCGGAATTTATTTTATCTTTAACCCATGAATTGGCGTGTTCCTGTCGTAACCAATTTTTCAAATTCTGTACATCATTTGTACAATCTACTAAACACAAATTCTTACAAGTGTCAGCTGTGTATACTGATGTACATTCTGTAGCATTTTTATTTTTTCATAAAATCTTGTTATTGAAGTCAAAAACAACATGTAACTCTGATGACATGTCCATACATAGTATGGTACTGTTACACTCAGAACTGCTCCCTACCGTAACCTTTGACCCTTCAAATCCTGACATAGCTGGACTCGTCCTCTAGTAGAGGTATATTTGTAACTGAAATTGATGTGACTGTATTAATCAGTACATTATTTCATAATTTCTTTTCTGTAAACAATGAAATATTTTCACTTCTCTTATCCTTAAACAATGACAGATAAATAATGTGGTTTGGTGCTAGACTATTGCACCCTCTATAGATAAGCTGAAAATACTTTTTTATAGAACTAGCATCAACACTGACTTGAGCTGTGGTATGCATTTCCTCTTTATTTTTCCTCAAAACACCAGTAATAACACTAACTTGAGCTATGGTATGCATTCCTTCTTTATTTTCCCCTCTGTTTGGAGGTGAAGAGCTTGCAGGCTGATTACAGTTAAAACAGTACAGAAATACAATGCCTTTACACAAGAAAGAAAACAAATAAGTAAAAAGTAAGTAAATACAGTAAGTCTGTGTATCACTTATGATGGTGATTAATTTATTAAACTGATCAAAATCTGTACTCTGATCCCTCTTATCCCCACTCAGTACAATATTTGTACTGGCTTCTGAAAACAATAAACTAGAATTTATTACATTCTGAACATCTGTATTTGAAATAACATGAACTTCAGACATTGCAAATGTTTGCTTTGTGTTTTGTCTGGAAATTATAGACTGACTGTTTACATCTGTATTTGCAATACTGAAACTTAACTCTGTATTTTGAATTACACATCCTGTAGCATTTACAATGATTTCTGAAAACTATAAGCTAGAATTTGTATTTAAGTCTGAAACCATACTGATATTAGAAACTGAATCATATTGCGAATTATGAGACATTACAGTGTGCCTTTGTGTTTTAAACCTTTTGCGTCCAGAAAGATTTAACATTCATGAACTAATAACACTAAAATTTAAATGAACATTTCTGGAATACAGTGTTTAGACTGCTTTACCCAGTTTTTAACTTTAAACCACACATTTACTTGTGCCTTTAATGTAGAAGTACTGTTTGACATATCTATGCAATTTACATTTACTGATGTGTTTAAACCTATCTGGATTAACTGCATGATTTAGCTAGAAAATTCATTGTAATAATATGAATGCTTACATAAGGAAAGTTGAAGTTGCTTTAAGAAGGTTGAGAGATGTCTCGTTGCTTTTTAAAACTCTCTCTTGTAAGGATTTTCTTGACTCTGTGATGTCACACTGGAAGTCTATTGTCTGCTTGTGACATGGTAAAGTTTTCCAATACATTGCTATTAAATGGATAATGTCATTGACATTGGTATTTTGGAGATTGAAGTTCTTAAGAGACTTTACTCTAAATGTTCTGAAGTAGGAACATTGCTGCTTGTAAAATACACTTACTATGTCTGCTGATAGATTTGCAAGGTTGCTTTGGAGTTTTGGGACTTACTTATTGTCCCTTCCATCGATGGTGGCTTGTCATTGTGTAGAATACTGGAATAAACTGGAAATAACTGGAAGAAATTGGAATGAGATTGGAATGAATGTCTTTAACTTTTAATTACCCAGAACTGTGCTGCAAAGCTGACAGTCTCTCCTTTATGTGCCAAATCGTCTTGTACATTTCTGAACAAAAGTCTGCATACACTGTAGTTCAGTTAAGAATATTTTATTATGTGCATTGGAGGTAGATGTCAACAATATTCAAATCAAATCTTAATCTCCGTAGATTCTGCACTCATTATATTGCTCATAAATTGTATACTCAGAATGTCAAATCTTATAATCTCCAATAACAGTGTTGGTAAACTGAAATAAACTGAAAATTATGTCTGTAGCTTCTGCACTCATACTGCCTTCCTCCTGAATAATATATTTAATATTCTGGAATGCTGGATATTTGCCCTGAATTCTGCACTCACTCTCAAGTGTCTGCACCAAACTTCTGATGACTGCACTGCAATGACTTTCTGCATATCAGTCCAAATTAACTAACTGTGTCTGAAGTATCTCCTAATAAAACCAAACCCCTGTAAATTTCTACACACCGCTTTAACCTTGGTTCCCAAGCTTCATACCATCTAAACAAGATTTGTTTGTACTCAATGTACTGCACATTCTGTTAGCACATTATGTTCTTATCAGTATTCTTGACTGAAAGTTATTTTCACTGATTGAAAGTGCATTCGCTGAACCTGCATGCAAAATGTGAAGGCTTGCTTAATTTGATTTATACAAAGAGAATACTGTATTTTTATCTACCAATCTACATTTAAATAAAACCTGATCTTACAATTCTTCCTGAGATGCCTGAGCACATGTATCTATTTCTGTAGTTACTTTAAAATATGAAATATAAAATGAAGACACATGGCTTGTTTGTTGTAATGTTTACATCCAGAGCCTGTCATTCTGAGGGTGAAGCATTCCATGAGTGGCATTTGGATGACTGGATATGGCTAACTGCATGGCATTCACTATTTTGGTGACTTCTATGATCTCACTGTGATACTATGTATTGTTTTATTTACTTGTGGATTCAGTAAATCTTCTGCCTACACCTAAAGAATAACCACAAAAACACATGCAGTGTAAACCCAACAACTGCTGAAGCATGACAGAATAGTGTGCCATCCTGCATGAGCTAGCCTTATAAGATTATTAAGAATACAATGCACTATATTTTATAATATCCTCTTCCATCTTCACTTTATCACTATCTCTCAGCTTCCCCTAGGTGACAGATATCATTTTTTACAGATCATTTCAAAGAGTATGATGTTTTCCCCTCATCAGAAGCATGTTCACATGAAAGAAAATGTGGTAATCCATGTTTCACTAATCATTTTCCAGCCATTGTTGCAATCAGAAACTCTCCAGATAGTCACAGGGAATATCACGGTAATGTGATACATAAAAAAAAAAAGACAAGGAGGTGCTCAGCCCTCCCAACTTTGTATATTACTAGTGACTGTATGTGAGCAGGCAATCAAAATTAATTTGATTTCTTCAGGCCATGTATATTGCAAAGCAGCAGACTCTCAAAGTAGAAAAATTTTAATTTCTGTGAAACTGAACAGAAAAATGGCATTTCTGGACATAGTAAAGACCTGAACTTGTGAAGTACAAATTTATTTATTTCTCACTTTTACAACTGACTGCTGGTGCTCTTCTTCAGATTAACTCATTAAATGGTACCAGCAGCAAATACATTTTCAGTCCCTCAGAACAAAGGACTTACTTATGCATTTTCTCCAAAATGTTAACGAAATAAAATTGAATCATATTATTATAGCTCCATGCTGGGTAAAGCAAGCATGGTTTATTATTCATTACCTCTCCCAATAAACTTCAAACACAGAAGTATGGACAGGTGTTATATGGAGATCCCAAGGATCTCAGTCTTACACCACAGAAGAGCTCAGGTTGACTCCCTACGTACATCTTTTTCTGAAGATGTACTATCTGTTTTAAGACAAGCAAAGAAAAAATATCCTAATACTATGAAAGCTTGCTGTTCAAGATAGACAAAGTTTTTCCAGTGTTGCCAAAAGAGGTCTGTAAACTCAAGTGCTACTTCTTAATCACTCTCCACATATCTTACAATATATGGTTTTGCTGCTCAATGTTGGTTTGTTATAATCTTTCATAAAGGTGCTGCTGTCAGCCATATCTGCTTGCATACCTGTTGAACTTCCCAGAGCTGTCATTACAGGTGTTATACGGGTCTATGTTTAGCCATGAAATTAAAGTTTCATTGAATGGCTAAGCATCGAATCCTATTCATCGAACGTTCATTCATCAAACATTCATTTCTGCAAACATGTCAGACAGGGAAGTGACTAGTTGTCCTTCCCTGTCTCACACACCACAGTATTTCAAACTCTGAGATTGTACTACAGTGAGGAAAAGGGCAAATTTCTTAATGTTGGCCAACTACTTTCATGCCCTTTTCCGCACTGTAGTGTGGTTTCACAGTTGGTATATATAGTTGGGGGGTGTGGGGTGAAGCTCCCCATGTTGGGGGGTGTGGGGATGAAGGACACCCACCTGGGTGGGTTTGAAACACTGCGGAGTGTGAGACAGGGAAGTGTTGGCCAACTAGTCACTTTCCCCATCTCATATATGTTCGCTGAAATGAACATTTGAAAAATGGACATTCGATGAATAGGGTTCAATGTTTATCCGTTTGATGAAACTTTCAGTCGATGGCTAAGCTTAAACCCATGTTCTATTCCTGAGGCCACCTAGACACCCAGTAGCCATACCTTGGGATCTTAGTTTTGTAACATAAAGATTTATACTAGCTTCTTTTGAGTCTGTTAATTCAATTTACCTCCATCACTAGTATTCACTTTTTTTCTTAGTTGCATTCACCTTCACCAAAAATTATTTCTGAACTGCAAGTTTTAATGCATAAAGAACCTTGTCTAGTCTTCCACAAATACAGATTTTTTTAAGAACAAGTCTTTCCTTTTTGATTAAGGTGGTGTCTGAATTTACCACAAATCAATCCATTCAGTTGTCTGTCTTTCTCAGTAAAAATAAGGCAGAATAATTTTATATTGTATGGATGTTTATGCATCTCTCAGGTATTATGTGGAAAGAACTAACCTTATTAGACAATTTGATAAATTGTTTACCTCATAAAAAGCTTCATCAGTGTCAGTTGCACAACAGGTAGCACACTCACCTTTTGTGTAGAAGGCTGAGGGGTCTACCCCCACACCAGATAGATTGCTTGCTAACATTGTAGTGTAGCATGGGGTGGGGGGGTTGCACTCCTGAGTGTGCTATCCTGCATATGAAATGTTAAAACAAGGCCCCATCTGCTTGAGTTTGTGGTAGCTCAGGTGGATGTAAAAGATTCTGTGGAACCTTCCAAAAAGAGTAGGGGTTCTTTATTAATTACAACTTACAATCATTATTTACATTATATACATCATATACATTGTTTACAATTATTTACATTTTTAGATTTACAACATAATACAATTTCATATGCTTCCATTATTCTACCCCAACTCATCCTTTTTTCCACAACCAAAAGCGTATCTTTATTTTATTTATTTATTTATTTGCAGTTGGTTTACCAGGATAGTCCATTGGGCCAAAAGAACTCGTTTTCAATGGAGTCCTGGAGAGAAAAGCTCCAAAAACAATTAGCAAGGTTACAGTAAGATATTTAGTTTCAATTATACAATTCCTATGGACTTGGAAATATAGTAGACTAGTGTACAAACATATAGAAATATTACAATCTTGTATCACTGGAAACAATTTACATTATATAAACTGAGAGGCTTTTACAAATTAGGGTGGGTTACACTGGAGATATCTTTCATACATTCAGGATGAGTAGCTTAATACAATCAAGAGAAAGGTATATGAGCTGATATAGAACTTTTCAATATAGAAACAAAGAACATTTTCCATCATAGGTTATGTATCTTCTTCAAAATTTCAGAAAATACCCATTTCCATTAAATTTTATTTAATTCAGTCTCTCATTCCATATTGTCCATAGGATATAAAATAACATTTTAACAATTTTTTCACCTTTTTTTCAGTTGCCGTAATAGCCATATTGTATCACATTCATGTTTATGTCTTCTACACTCTTAATGTCTATCAATGTCTTATTTTCACACAATTTCTCCCACAATTCTCTCATTCTTTTATACTTCAAAAAACATGCTCTGTTGTTTCAACTTCTCCACAGTATACCCTTTCTTGAATCCTTTTATGGGGCATATTTGCTTTAACTGGCAGTTTACTTATTGTTAGTCTTCACATGCAATCTTTACATTCACAAATCCGTTGCACCATATAAGCCTTGTTTTAATTGCATTTCTTTTTCATTTTCTAAATGCTTCCAAGGGTAAATAAAATAGTGTTCACTCATATTTAAATACCATTCTTTTCTACATTTTCTATATTCAATTTCCATAATAAAATTTTAATCTGATACTCTTTTATATTGTCATTTACATTATTCATCCATCTTTTCCCAAATATTATTTTTTCCCAAATATCTTTATATTTAATCTGTATCATAATATCTACTAAATTTCTATTTTCCTCTTTTAGTCCTACCAAAGCTTTATACAGACTCAACGAAGTTATATGGACAATAGGATTAAATATCCCTAATCCTCCTTCCTCTTCACTAATATACAAAATTCCTCTTTTAATGGTATTCAGTCTTGATCCCCACATAAATGAGAATACAATCAACAATAACTCCTTTTTATAATTACATGGTATCACATGAATACTTGCTAAGTAGGCCATTTTACCTAGAAGAATAGAATTTATTAGATATACTTTTTTCTTATACAACAATCTATATGATTTCCAAAACATACATGTTTCTCTCAATTTTTGTATAATTTTATCTCATTGTTTTTCTTCCTTATTATTTGCTCCAAATATTATTCCCAAGATAAAAAAACAGGAAAAGAAAGGTTTCAGCACAGAATCACAACCAGAATGTCAATACAAATGTGCTTTACACTATACAAAGCGCTTCATTAGACCATATAAAACTTCTCATCCCACAATCATTTAAATATAAACTGATTCAACAATCCAGCAATCCAATTGAGCAATTCATTTAAAATAATTCAATACAGCCATACAACAACAAGCTTCAATAAAACAATAAAATCATCTGAAAAGACCTCTGGCTTTCAAAATGGGTTTTAAAGAAACCCGTCCATTTAATCCAGGTGCCTTGTCAGCCTGTAGGTTAATTATCTAGTGTAATTCCCGTCTCTCAGTAAAACATTTCCAGTCCCCCATCCTGGTGCTTCTAAAGACCTTTTCAATGACCATAAAACCAAAAGACCTACCACATCTATCACAGCCCATTTTATTAATCTCCCTCTGAGTATATGCCCTCTCTAAAAATTCACTGCTCAAAACTTCAAGAGTCCATTGAAACCCAACCTCTGAGCTATCTGATATCCCTCTTTATAGAAGGGATAGAGCACAACCTTATTATTCCCAAGGAATCAGTCTCACTAGTTCAGATTCAGGAATTGCACATGGAGAAGATGAATCTAAGACAAGAGGGGTTTCTGTTCCCCTTAGTTATGCATGTGATATTAGGACTATTTCTGGGATTATTAGGACTAGTAGGCTGATTTTTTAAAAGAAGAATCTGTTCAAGGTTTGGTAGGTGAAAGACCAAGTTTTACTTTTAAGAACAAAAAAATCTATAAAAAGGCAAGTATGCTATAAGGATGGATATCAGGATAGGCCTAGTTTTGCTGAGATAGTAAGGATGCATTCTTGTCGTAAGTGCAATTATTGCATGTGTATTGATAGATGTAATATTTTTATTCATCCCTTAATGGAGGTACTCCTTAGATTTAATATTCAAGCAAATTGTACTACTGCTGATGTAATCTATCTTATTCAATGTAAAGCATGCATGAGTTTTTATGATGGGAAAACTAACTGTTCCTTAATGGAATGAATTAGAGAACATTTATATTGTATTCACACTGGTGACCCCAGAAGTGCATTAGTTAAATTTAATTGATTGTGGGATGAACAGCTTTATATGGTCTGATAAAGCACTTTGTATAGTGTGAAAGCACTTACCTACTTTTGTTTTTATTTTTCAAATAAATCAGGTGTTTGTATTGACATTCTGGTCATATTTCTGAGTTGAAACATTTCTTTTTCTGTTGTTTTTTGGTGGTTTACAGCACAGTTAATTCCTTGAGGGTGATATCTTTTTTTCTTTACATTATTCCCAAGATACCTTCTAGTTTACCTAAAAACCCAATTCCTTTACTTTTATCTTTATTAATATCTAGACCAAGCATATTTAAATATGTATTTAATTTCTTAATTCTCTGTTCCAGCCATTCCTTATTCTTAGTGACTAGAACTATATGATCTGCATAAGTAAGCATTATTGGAATATATACTCCTTTGATCATCTTATACCTTACCTTGCCATTTTCAATTCTTTATGCATTCTATTAACAGTCACATCTAATGCAAACAAAATGCTACTTGATGGACAACCTTGTCTTATTCCACATTCCATTTTAATTTCTTCACTTAACCATCCATTTAATATTACGCTCACATTATTATTCTTATACACTGACATGATTCATTTTATTGTTTTATTACTTGTAAACTCTTAATATATTCCATAACTCAACGTATTGTATTCTATCCGTTGCTTTGCTCACATCTTCAACCACAAATTTAGTTTCTGCTTTTTTTTATTTATAATATTATCTAATACTTCTCATAGTATTCACAGTAGATCTTGACTTCATTTTCCTTTTTTCCAAAAATCTAACATTCAAGCAACTTATCCACACCTTTCCTAGTTTTTTCCTATTATTCTCATAAATATTTTATAATCTATATTATTCAGTACTGTTGGTCTCCAATTTTTAGTATCCTCTTGTATGAAACTATGAAACTATGAAACTATCCTCTTTGTCCCTTTTTTCAAACAAATTTCATAACTCAGTACATATTTCCTTTTTTAACTATCCCTTTTCTAGCCACTCATTCAATACCTCCACAAAATGTATTTTTCCCATTATTTCATATTATAATGCATGTAATACTGAATTCTATCTATCTCTGTGGCTTTTTCCACAGTCAATTATTTTAAAATTCCACTAAGTTCTTCCACATTTATATTTTTATCCATAATCTCATTGGGGGGAATTTAATAAAGCCTACACAGGCTTATTTGCCATGGAGGCATAGTGACACAGTGCTTACATGGATGTAAGAAGATGTGCAATCCAGTAAAGGGAGCTGAGGGGTATGCACAAGCGAGCAAACACGGAAGTGTCTGTGGCATGCATATCACCTCATAAGCAGGTGAGATGAGTGCAAATGAGGCAGGTAGAGTGATCCAGCAAGCAGATAGACAGTCATGCAGACCCCATGTTGGTGTTCGTAATGTACAAGGAAATATTCTGTGTAAAGGATGTAAAAATGACACCAGGGGCTATAAAACTATAGTTACAGTGGCAGACATAGTACAGAGAATACAGATATGTGCAAAAGTAACCACTGTGTGTTTAAAACTGTATGGAAAATAATGTAAAATATATATATTTTAATACCATGGTTATGTTTGCATGGTATGCCACAGTGCACAAACATGCCGTTATAGAAAAAAATATAAAAGTATTGTAAAAAACAGAATTTGTGAGTATGTAACAGTAATGCATTACAGGACCCTGTGTGGAGTATGTACAATGTAGGACAAGCAAAGGTTTGAACTTTATACCAAGCAGAAATTCCATATGTCATGAAGTTTTGCTAGATTTGTTATTTGGTGGAAATCTTACATTGAAAAGTATATTTTCTCATAACAACAATAATGATAGGATGGGCACTGATAGTATGGGTATTGATGTTAGTACACCTCAGCTACCTATCACATTTACACCACCTATGCAACCCACAATACAAACATTTCTACATACTTGTGAAATGGAAATACGCCACTATTTGGACAATAATACATCTCAACGATACTTTAATTTAACACATAGACAAAAAGTATCTTTGGAAGCGTTAATACAGGACAATATAATTGTAGTGAAACCGGACGACAAAGGAGGGGCCATAGTCATTATGGATGCTTGTGAATATGACAAGAAGATGAGAGCTTTATTAGCTGATGCAGCCACATATAGTGTACTATCTCCTCTTTTAGTTAATAATATGATAAAGAAAATTAAGAAACAATTGATGGTTATGTTGGATAATGGTCAGCTAGATCAAACAACTTTAGAGTTTATCTGGATGGAACACCCAGTGATTCCCACATTTAAAGCCTTACCTAAAATACATAAGGATTTGGCTGCACCTCCCCTCAGACCTATTGTTTCAGGGAGAGGGTGGGCAACACAGCATATGTCAATCTGGAGAGAAATGAGTTTGAAAGTAGTCCTTACCCGTTTTCCATGGATTTTGAAGGATACTTCACATTTTCTGTCCACTTTACATGAGTCTCTACAAGCTACCAATTGTTATGATAATTTGTTGGTGACGTTAGACGTGAATAGTTTATTTACGGTGATATTGAATGAATATGGCCTCTTATCCATCGAGGTCATTCTAATGCGTACTCATGCATTTGATGCTGCAATTATTATTAGAATTTGTAAGTTGTTAAACATTGTATTAGAAAACAACATCTTTTTATATCAAAATACTATATATCGACAGACACAGGGTATTGCTATGGGCATACCTTATGCCAACTCGTATGCCAATTTAGTTCTTGCATTTTGGGAGGTTAAGAATAATTTTAGGAAAGACCACAGGTGGCAAACCAATATAATACAATATTTAAGGTTTGTAGATGATGGGTTTTTGTTGTGGAAGGGCAACGAAGATGAGCTTTTATCATTTGTGAATTATTTAGAAAGTACTACAAATTTTCTAAAATTCACAGTCCATCATTCAACAACTAGTATAGATTTGTTTGATGTTCGTTTGATTAAACAACAGGATGGTACTCTACGTACTACGTTATATAGGAAGGAATGTTGGAAGAAAGCCCTATTAACATTTGACAGCATGCATCTGAGATGTACCTTTGGTAATATAGTCCAAGGACATGCGTATAGGATATCTCGGTTATGCACTAATGAGGAAGATTTTGAATTTGAGATTGGCAGGTTAGGAGAGAATTTGAGTCAGAGGGGTTGCAAGAAGGAAGTTATACAAAGTAATATTAATATTGCCACAAAGAGGAGACAAGATAAAGCAAAGCCTTGGTATACCAATAGCAATGAACTTACTAGGACTAGACATAGTGTTAATAAAGAGAAAATGATCCAGTACAGTTGGTACTGAAATATAGCAACAACGTAAGGGGCATTTGTGATATCATTCATCACAACTGGAAGATACTGTTAACAGATGACAGGCTGAATAAGATTATAGGGAATAAACCCAATTTTACATTTAGGCGTAATAGGAACCTAAAAGATATGATATGTCATGAGAAATCACCCCCCTGTGGGGTAAAATTAGTAACAAATAAACAAGGCACATTTCCTTGCATGAGATGCAAAGCTTGTTCATTGATTGATAGTACTAATAAATTCATACATCCTGTCAATAAGAAGGCATATGTTTTTGATTTATATGCCGATTGTCAAACTACAGATATTGTATATTTAGAGTTGTGTAAAAATTGCACAAGTTTTTATTTTGGTAAAACCAACTGAAAATTGAAAGATAGGATACTGAAACATATGTCTTCTATACAAAACGAAGATGTACATAATGCCTTGTATCAACATATTGAAGCCCATGTGGGTTATAAATTTTCTTTTATGGTTATAGAAAAGATTACTTTGAATGTAAGGAGTGGGGACATAATAAATAAGACTGAATGTAGTGAAATGAAATGGATTTTAGCACTGGGAGCTGAACAGCCCCCAGGCATAAATGGTTAAAACCTGCTCTTAAGAAACGGAGGGTAAAATACTGAATTTTTATTGGTTGATGGGATTTTTATATAATTTAAAAGGTGGTGAATGTCAGTGTTTTGTATGTTCATCTGATGAAGGGTGTAACCCGAAAGCGCTTATGAATTGAATCTTAGAATTTAATAAGAATTTGGATTTTATCAGCCTGTTCATTTGTTACTCTTAATTTTATTCATTGTAGGAGGGATGGACAGGGACAGTGGAGAGATATGATTCAAAGCAGGGCAATTGAGAGGCATGCCTGTAGGTGTTGGACAGCAGAGTATCGCTGACATGTCATTATCATAGATGTAATACAAGCCTATGATTTTAATCTCTATTCCCGATACCTCCAGCCTCCCATCTGCATCCCGTTTTATGGGGAAATATAGTACATAACTGGTAGAGTAATGTATTCCTTTTTTGAAGCGTTCCTCTACAAATGCTTTGCACATACACTGTCTGTGTGAATAAAAACACATACAGACCTGTTCCCCATAAGCAGTTGCTTGCCTTTTGTAGGTAATGCTCATTAACATGTAATTACCTCTGCACCTATGGCTGAGAATTACTAACTGCATCCAAAACAGCTGAATTGCACTATCATTAGCCAATGATATGGCACCACAATGCAATGCATAGGCCTTTGTGTAGGCCTTGGCCCCTTTCTTAGTTTTTGAGATGGACATTACTGAGGTGTGGAGATTATAGCATTGCAGAGGGTAAGTACAAATACTGTCCACTGTAGAGATGTATGAAGTATGTCTACAGTTTTGCCTCATATGTTTAGTTAGTGTCCCATGACAGTGTGGTCATCTGGCAGTTCACTGGCAAACATTGTGGGTTGAGGTCAGAAAGGAGAGAGAGAGAGACATGTGAATGTCACACTTCATACCCATTAGAATATGCATGCTAATGCAGTAGCTGCTATTCTATTAACTTACTACTTTTGTAGGGGCAAACTGTGAAACATGTACCTATCTCTGGGCCTTTGCCCCCCCCCCTTTATGTATGGTTGTATCTGGATCCCTTGGTATAAGGGTTTGGGAGGTATGGTCGGTCTGTAGCTGCTACCTTAACATACAGTCATGTATGCCCCAGGCTGCAGCAGGAGCTGCAGCCTAGGACACAATGGGGGGGGGGAGTGTGAAAACTTCGGAGGCCTGCAATCTGTACGTGTAACTGTGGCAGCTGTGGCAGTCCTGTTGTTACAGCAGAGCCTGGGTAAGGGTACCCATTACAGTCCAATCGAGGCATGTGCTTAAGGTACATCTGTTATGCAACAGTGCCAATAGCAGAATAGTAGACAACATATAGTTAGGCTATAGAAATATGTGCGGTGTGTCCCTACCTGCAGGCCTGTGACTTGCAAAAGTCAGTAGCTGATAATTCAGTAGCAGTAACCTAAGGGAATTAAAAGTGCATGACTCAGTTATTCCTTGCAGTTTTCACAACAATGTAATTGAAGTGCAACACATTGGATTTGAACCCAGGACTGTGTGTGGCAAAATGTTCTAATATGCAAGGTATTTAACAGACAGGGCTACTGAGTCAGTGCAGGAGCAGGTGTATTTGCCAGATATATGTGCTGACATACAGGCTGTGGCACATGTTGTCTACATCCATCAGTATGTGCATGGCTTTCAAAGGCAGTTGTTCTGCAGCAGGGTGCCATTTGAACATATGTACTCTGTCACTGATGCCTTAGCAGGTGTGTTTGAAGATGTTCCAGGTAAAAGGGAACATTTACCTGCTATCACAGGCCTCATGTACTGCCATTATTATTTATTTGGCTGTCTACTGGTGTATTTTTGCATCAGAGTCCCAGGTACACTCCCATTTGTCACATAAGGTTTGATTTAATTCTGTCAGTGGCAATCAGTATGTATTGCTGGAAACACCTGTTTTAATTAATATCTGTGTGGCCTAGTGGGTTAGTGCAGCAGGCTGTTGTTGACAGGGGTCCAGGTTCAAAACATGGCAGGGGTGATTATTTTATACATGTGCCTAACACTGTGAAAAACACATAGGATCATTAAGGCACATTAAAGTTCATTTAAGCGGGTTTGCCCTGTGCAGCACATTGCACTGCATCATGGTGCTCTATTTAGCTCTGTGCAAACCCACATTAAAAAATTAAAAAGAAAAGAAAAAGGGGGTGATAGGACAGTGGTGAAATCGGGGTAAGCAGGGGGGAAAACACAGTGAAAGACAGGTAGGGATGTGCAGGACGGGTGTAGGGAAGAACCATATCTTTCCGTTTCTTGTACAGCAACAACTGTGCAGTTTGACAGATTTTGTGGACAAATTTGGACTCTCAAACCCCAGAGAGAGGGGTGAGGACAACATAAATGTGCTGTCAAGCCAATTACACCAAATTAGCTGTGTCCAGTGGACATGTGTGTGAAATAGAGAGCTATGTATGGGGTGATATTTTTCTTGTGAGACAGGTGCCCATTTTTTTTTTTTTTTTTTTATAAGTAGAGGGTGGAATGTTGGGGAAGGGATATAGGTACATATGGAGAGGTAAGTTGGATAGGAGAGGATGCAATTGCAGACAGACAAACAGGCAAGACAGAAGACACGGGTGGTGGTGTGACACATGAAGGTGATAAACACCTTGGATGTGGAGGGTGTTGTGGAATCCAAAGTCCATGTGTCTCCAGACAGCAGCAGTGTGACTGAGGTGTCCACCCATCGGCAGTCCACACTGCTTCTTCACTGCTCCAAAGGTGGCTGTGCTGGAGGCTGGGAGCCAGGGCCAGCCAGCCCCACCAGAATGTTGAGTCTGCCCTCAATCCAGTGCAGGCAATGTTCATAGCTCCTATGAACATTCCTGTGCACCATGGCTGGTAGTCTATCCTGGGTGACTACTGCCCCCCCACCACCGCTCCCAGGGTGGATAGGCCCCATCCCCTGAGGCAGTTCCAAATGAAGGTGGTGCAGGGCCAGCAGAGTGGGCATCACCGACTTGGGTCCCAGACGTGCTGGGACCCAATGCCACAGCCAGCTGAGGTAGGGTAGGAGGATCAGCAGGAACCAGCCTACCCTGATGTTCTGTGGATATGGAGGTGAAGCAATAGATTTAGGTTAGTTGTGAACAAAACCATTGTTAGTAATAACAGCATGCCAGAATATTGGAACTAACCCCATTAGATTTCAATGCATATTATGTGAAACACAACAATGAATAACAGAACAGTCATTATATTAACAGCATGCCAATAACAGTTACAGCATATGGCCAACAGAATAGGTAATTCAACAAGACATGTTAATATGTAACCACTGTAATACATAATAATAAACCACATGCCCCAAAATAAAGTTTATAGAACAACATATGTTAATCGTAAAGCATAACCAATGATAACAATAATAAATATTTGAAGATAAGGGGTGGGGAGAGAGAGAGAAATACAGTCCATTAAAACCATTATAGGCTATATAGTTGACAACAATACTGCTATCTACTCTACAGGCCTGTCCTTTATTTATGTGTAAAAGTGCCCTACAGCTGCTGTAGCGTGTACACACCTCTCAAGCTTTCCGCATGGAACAGTATGGGCCAAGCAGTAACAAATGCAGGTACACAACTACACAGAACAGTTGTACATCAGGTGTACCTATATAACTACCAAGGTGTACTGTGGGCTAATGTAGTGTTACTTTGCTATTTACATAATCATGTAGATTATACATCTGTGACAGAGGGATTACATGACAGTAATTAGATTCCTTGACAGCATGACACTTGAGAGACATGTATGTGTACAGTACAGACAGTAAACAACTACCATGCCTTGCTTGGTAGGCATAGGGATAGAACCCAATAGCAGTGACAGCAGAGGACATCCATATCAAATGTATTAATTGACTGCAGCAACCTTTAACATACACTTCAGGCATGCAGTCATACCAAAGCGTACACATTTTATTTCTTTTCTTTTCTTTTATTATTATTACACTTATTTCCTGTATTTTACACTGTATTTTCTCATTCCTGGTAATGATTGTAACAGTATGTGACATGTAAACACACAATAATGTACTCATAATATGGGATACCTCACCCATTTACCTGTAGTTCCTGTGGAGAGAATATTTTAAACATTACATGACTGATACTGTAATATTTAGATGTAAGTAGCACTGGATTCGAACCCTGGTCTGTGTGTGTCAAAAATGTACTTCATACACAGCATTTAGCAAACTGAGGTACTGAGTCACTGGTGATTACTCACTGACTGATATTTGCCTAGACCTCACCTGGCACCAAAATATGACCTAATAGTGGTGCAGTTTTATACTTGACTGCAGTGGCAGTTGAACACACATGTATGACATTCAAGCATGACAGAGATACTAGGTAAGGGATACATTCCTACATAGAATGCAGGTGTACACAATACATTGTTAGTGTGTTGAAATATCTGTGAAGTCAACAAACAATATCCGATTATGGGTTATTATTTGTAGTCTACAACTACCTGACTGCAGCACCGTACCTCACAGCTTGAATGCTTGTAGCTGAAATGCAATGGTGAAAACAAGACAATCCTGATGTACACAATTTACCTTGGTGTTATTGCTTTTGGCCCATGTGTCATTGCAGACCAGTTGTCAAATAATTTCTTACAAAACAACATTGAATCTACACTTATTGCACAACAGATTTTATTAGATATACCTTCATGCACGTACTGATATTATTTCATGATTTTATTGCAGAACTGTTGTAATAATTGATTTTGTTGCAAAATGGCCCTATAGCACAACAGACCTTATTGGATATACTTTCATGCAAGTACTGATATTATTTCATGGTTTTACTGCAGAACAGTTTTAATAATTTATTTCTTACAAAACAGCAATACTTACACAGTCATTGCACACCAGACTTTATTCGAGAAACCTTCAATCTGTTAGGTATAATTTCATGTTTTTATTGCACAACAGTTGTCATTATGCAGGTGTTGTAACACAGCTGAAATTCCACAGTTATTGCACTACAAACTTTATTACATATACTTTATTATGTTAATGCTTTAGTCTTCCCTGTTTATGGCACTACAGTTGGCAGTATGCACTTCTTGCAGTACAGGTGTAAGTCTACATTCAGTGCAATACAATTTTTACTGTGTATACCTAATCACAGTTAATGTTTTACTCTTTCTTGCTTATTTGACTATAGATAGCAAAATACATCTGTACTCACCACACTCACTGTGCATCTTGGCCAAGCGCCCGGCATGCGTCTCGATGTTGCAAACCCTCTCCCCTGCAACTGTTGGGAGAGAAGCACACCATTATGCGTACCAGTTTAGCGGACATTCAAGATTAGATATTGGTGAAACACAGGTAATAGTGCTTACATACATGTGGGACATTCCAAGCCCGGTATTCTTGGACCCAGGTGTCCAGGAGAGCCCCCTTCAATCTTTTCAGGTCATCATGGTGGTGACAGTACTGCTCACCTGTGCAAGGGATACCAGGTGCACTGGTGAGGTCACTTGCCAGGCGGTCCCAGGCCTCCATCTTGCACTCTGAGCTCTGGTAACCTCCCTGCATCAGCCGGCCCTCATAGTTTTTGTCAAGGAGTCCAACCATGACTCTGGACTTCTGAATGCCCCACTGCTGCTCCCGAAAGCACAAACCCTCTCCAATGCCTGCCATTGTATCCTTCAGAGACAGAAATCCAATGGATTATTCTACAAACCAGTACAGCTCAGCTGAGCAGTGCTAAAACTCATATGCTTACCAGTGCTTAGCAGTGTGAAAACCAGCCATGCATTGCCAAGCAGTGCATAAACATTAGCTGCCATTATTTGTTTATGCAGTGCTTAGCAGGTCTTAGCAGAGCTTAACTGAGTGCATCAGGCCAGTATTTAAAAATAATTTGCATAATTTGTATTTCAAACAAAAATGCTAACTTTCTCTTCCATGTATTCAAACCCTGCACATGAGGCCGTAACTCTAACCATTTAGCTACATGGATTTATGAAATTTTGCTATACCTTTACATATACCTCTGAGCTACCTCTAAGCAGTGCTGAGCATCATGGTGCACTGAGCAGACCCACTCAGCTACACTTAAACTTGACCTTTACAGTCTAAATAAATATATCTGGTTTCTATTTTTAGATGTCTGCCAGTTGTCTTGGCACCGCTTAGCACTGCTGCACTCCGCACCTAGCTGTGTAAACATGCTTTTAAAAAAAAAAAAAAAAAATTTAATTATGTTGCTATAATACAACTGGACAGTGCAGGGAGCATTTTACTCATCTGCAGACAGAGCACCACACTCCCTAAACTGATTCAATAATCGCGTTCTATGGCTCTTCCTCTGCAACGCTCCATGATTAATATGCATGGTGCGCTACTGATGGGGAACTCTGTACATGGACATGGTAACATTCTGTGTAGGCTTTACACAATGCCTACACGGATTTTATTAAATCTAGGGGACTATCTTCTTTGCTTAATTTTTTAACTTTCCATATCTCCCTCTCTTTTATGTCCCTCTTTTTAAATGTGTTCTTTATATAGTCTTTTATTATTTCAAATATTTTTTTCTGTGCATTCACCCTTATTACCTTTTCATTTTCTCTCACTATCTTTCTGAAGTATGGAGCTACTTCTTTTTTCCCTTGTAGAAAATCCCTTTTGTTGATATAACACCTTTTTAATCTTCTCCCAATTCATTTCATAAATCCTTTTTTTCCTTTTTTAAAAGCTTGTATTAATTTTAAGACATCTCTAAATATTTCCTGACTTAACAGCTTATATTTCTGCTTTTCTTTCCTTCTCCTCACCCCCAGACATTGTAAAAAACTTTTTTTATATTTTTCTTTAAAGTTTCTCCACCAATCTGTGCATTCTTCATAAAAAAATCTAATTTCAGCATGATCTTTCTATAATTGATCAATTGTCTTTCTATCTTCCTTATCTAAATCCTTCTCATTAAATCTTTTAATACTTTTACCTGACCTTATGTGGTCTTCTTTTACCTTATGTATTCTTCTTTTTCTTTCACTTCTAACCATATAGCTAAATGATCTGAAAAACCTGTTTCCTTTGTTCCTTCATTTATAATTTTCAAACTATCCGATATTGTAAAATAATCAATTTCTGTTTTAATCTCATTTCTTTTGTAAATCCAATGTTTATTACCCCATAAATATAGCTTTCCATTTTTCATTACTGTATATACCATCCTGAAATCAGTCCCTTCTTTCTTTTCCTTAAATCACAGTTAAAATCTCCCACTAATATTATTTCCATATTCACGCTTACATAATTTGAGATTTTGTAAACATTTCCTCTCTTTCTTTTTAGCAATGTATGCATAAATTGCAATAATTCTCTACACATCTTTTTATATCTTATAATTAACACTGTTATTCCACCCAATTCCACTATATCATAATCTAAGACTTTTACTATTTCCTTACATAACACACAATTCCTGAACATCTACCCTTTCCCATATTCCAGACAGTTTTTTACACCATAGCTCTTCTGTCTGTAATCTTTCTTCTTCTGTTACTATTCTTGTATCTTCTAACATAATTATATGCATATCAAGCTGCACACACCATTCTAAAGCACCTATCCTTCTTTTAATATTCTTTATACTATTAACATTTATAGATAGGATTTTCAGCTTCTTACAAGTTTGTTGTCCCTTCCATCTTACCCTTTACCTTTTTTATTTTATTTCACAATCACACTTTAAAATTTCCTTTTTCTATCTTTTATCCCTTTTCATATCAAGTTCTTTTTTCTTCTCATTATTTTCTAATGTATGTCTTCTTCCTCACTTGTTTTCCGTACCACTTCCTCAGCTTCATTTTTGTTCATCTTCCTTGTTCATTATTCTTTTCTTTATTCTCTTTGTGTATTACATTCTGCTGTTCATGGCCTACACTTTTCTGTATATTATACACACATTCTTGGAGGTATTCTTATTTCACTTGTATCTGTTCATTATAATCTTCCAAGCATGTCCCAGTTTCTCACATTTTTGACACATTAAATCACATTTATTTGCTTTGTGCCCAGTCTTTCCCCAAATAAAGCATTTCCTTTTATCACAATTACTTATAAAGTGATCACCATTTCCTCAGGGAAAAAAACATGTTTTTGGTTGGTCTCTATATCTGACAAAACCTAAACTCTGTATTACCTTCAACATTTATTACACTTGGTATATGTAATCTTATCATTTTCCATTTTCAAAATCACCCCACAAATCCAACTCCCAGTCCATAAATATCTATAATTATATATTTTTCGTAGTGCCCATAGCTTCTTTGCATACAGTTTTAAACAGTTTTTTAATACTTCTTTATTCACTTCAGCTCAAAATTGTACAACAATCCTGTTTTTTGTTTGTCTTTTGAATGTTTGTACTATATGAATTCCACAGATTACATTCTTTTTTCTTAAACTTCTCTAAAAAAACTTTTCATGTACTGTCCTGTTTCGAATAAAATGTCGCAATAAGTCTCTTTATTAAGATGTATACAGGCTCTTACCTCTTTAGGAGAAGTTCACAAGGCAGCAATCACCGATCCCCATACCTTATACCTCTCAAATTATTTCTCTTACTTGCTGCTAAGCTGCATGGGGATTTTCTTTTTCACCATCTCTCTTTCTCCTTCTTCTCCCACTAGGTTCGTCCCTTCTTTAACCATTCATGCATATGATTTTTCTTTTCTATGACTTCTCTCACCTCTTCCTCTTGTATTTTAAACATGATTTCACCCCAAGACGCTGCTACTTCACTTTGCTCTGTCTCATCATTTCTTTTAAATATACATCCTGCAACCCTCCTGACTGGAGGGTTGTAATTATGCGTTCCAATGCTGATACTTCAAGCAGACCCTTTTGAAATATATATTCAGAATCCTGTGAAGGTTCGACAACCTTCATTTCACCATCCTCCTTCTCTTCACCGCTGTTCTCTGCTCTCATTATCTCATCCGCTCCTCTACACTCATTTTGCTTCGATAATTGGTAGCTTTCAGATACTGCTACCTTCCCCAGCTTCCTTTCTTCTACTTGTTGATCAACAATCTCCTCATGCTTTTTCTTCACCTCCGTCTTGCTCCCAGCTTCTCCGAGCCACCTACACACTCAGAACAGAAGTTAGAAGCATAACAGCAAAGTGAGTCTTTGTTCGGAGTAGAAGGAGGTTCCCTGATGCCCTGGCCAAATTTCCCTAGTAGTATAAATACCACCTTGGGTCTCCCCAGAAAAGAGGCTACTAGTCTAGCAGGACTAACCCAGTCAAAAGGGATACATAAAAATAAATAAATAAAAGAGAAGCAGGTTCATCTAGTTACCAAAACAGACCCTACCAAGTGTCTAGCTACATTGTTTGCCTCTTAACTAAATGGGAGGCAGCGTCATGCAGTGTCTAAAATATATCCTATGAAAGGGTTTAGCTAACTGTATTATTTTTGTTATTATATATAAAAGTACTTTGGGGTGATTAGGGCCCATTCCACCATGTCAGCAACTACCAATGCATGTTTTTTTCTTCTTCAGAAATACATCTGCAAAAAAGTATTTGTGAGGCTGCCAGCTGGTTATCCTTTTATACTTTTTAGAGACATTATATATTAGACATCCAGACCACAAATAGATAAGGATTTACTTTGACTGTCTTGTGCAGTATATCATAGACATCTACCTGTTTTGTGATGCCAAAGAGTGCAATGCTTGGTGCTCTTCCAAATCACAGCTTTGATTTCATGCAGCACTGATCCTCAAGATGTATATAGTACTGTTATGTGAGGGTTACATAGCACAGTGTGTGGTGGGTATATAAAAAACAGGATCACTGCTTCAGGGCAGGCACCCACCCTTCACTCCCCAAGTACTGTGCTCACATTCGGTTTGGTGACTTGATATATCCACTTAGTGGTGTAGTCCACTGTGTTTATTATGGCTTGTGTAGAGTCACACAGCTATAATTTTATAAGACAAACTTGATATTGTATATTATTCCTTTTTACTATTTCATAGAGCCACTTTATGATATATCCAAATGATGTGCTCTTTGTATATGCTTATAAATAATGCCTTGCTATCCAATTTTCTAGTTAGACTCCTTTACTTTGGAGTGAGAACATTTGGTGGGACAGTATCTCTGCTTGCCTGTTTCTCAGACTCCAAAGATTAGTAATTAAGAGACATGTTAGTTTCTTTTTTATAGCCATGCTATCCTGTAATGTCTGCAACGTAGGACTGCAGCCATGTGCCACTAAAAACATCCAGCCAATGAAGATATGGCAAGAAGATTGGCATCTCTCTTCTGTTATTTTCAAAATCATATTAATAATTTCCTGCAGCAGTGATTCTGTAAGTCAAACATTTACTATTAACTGTTACAATGAATACCCTCTGATGAATGAATGTACTTGAAGCAATGCAATGATTTATGTATTTATGACTTTAGTTATTTACTTATGTCTGATGATGCAGTTGGTTCTACTGATACACAGTTCAATTACAGGGTAAACTGTGGAGAAAGACATCAGTAACTTGGTGTGCATAATATGAATAAAATGCAGTTTATCACTTATTTCAGTAAACTAGAAGAATGATAGTATTGCGACTCATTTAGTAATAACATATGTGTAGTTTTAACAACATGACCGTGAAAATGAGATGAAATACCATAATCAGCAAGAGATAGAGACCTTTGGTAGATGAGTAGAATGCAGCTAAATATAGTAGGTGCAATGCTGGAAATGAAGTAAACTGTTATATGACAAATCATTGGTTAAAGCAATGTACCACTTTAGTACTATGAACCAAAACATCTATGAATAATTAAGGAAAGTGTGTCTAAAATAAAACAGAGAGAGCGCATAAGTATCCTATGCTCTATGTTTAAAAATAATTGAAGAATAATTGCAGCTTTGGAAGAAAAAAAGTGTTAAAACAGATACTGGTAGCCATGCAATTCACAGGAAAAAGGAGAAGAAAAGTAAACGTATAAAAAATAAGTACAACAGAAAGTGTGGATAAGTTCAAATGCCTTTAGTTTTTTTAAAGTAACAGTAAATAATTCCAATATACTAAATGTGAATGTATGCAGAAACATACATATATAAACGCAGTACAATCCATATTTTAGGGGAAAGAAACTGCCATATCTCCATACAAGGGGATTTATTCAGTGGGACCTTACCCTGAGAAGTCATGCAAAGAATTTCATAACTTACTCCTTATCACTGCTACCACATTCACAAATACGAATGTATTCCACCAGCAGGTTATGACCTGTACTGTGATCTGTGGTGATAAAAATACCTAATAGATCAACAAGAAAAAAAAAACAACACTTCATATTTCATCATAACAATAAGTCATTTGTGGTCGAGTGACGTCTAAAGACATGCAAGTAGGTGTGTGCGTGAATGGGTGCACCTTCTTTGAAGGCTGAGCGTCGAGCTGGCAACTAGGCACCGTAAAAATCCACTGTCAATCATTAGCAGACTGGAGTTCCGCTATGGTGACCCTTAACTGGGAAAAGCCAAAAGACAGTAATAAGTCATTTGTCACTTATTCTATAGCAGTAAATGTCATTTGTCATATTTGCTATGATTAAACAGTTAAAGTGACCTGCCTTATCCAAAACCATTTCCAAAAAGGGAACATTGGAAACTTGTTTGTAACACTCAGGGTAAAGACATCTTTGTTTAAAAAGATCTAGCAAAAGCCATCTGAAGCATCTGGAAAGATGCATGTATGAATGATATCCTTGGCAAGGTCATCTCGGTTATCAGTGTACCCAAAGGTATAGACAGCATAGTAAAGGATATGTGGGTTATGAATCTTTATAGTGGTGAATAATCCAGGCTGTGCCCTGCAAATGGTCTACTTATACAGTGTACTACCTCAGTAAACAAATAAACTAGCTAACTAACTAATTAAACCCTTGCAGGGTCTGAGACCTAATATATATGACATTGTTTACCCAGAGTGCATCTCAATCATCTGCAACATCCAGAAAGAAGGAAAGGGAGGAAAGTAACCCACCTTGATGTTAACAACTTCATCTGCAAAGAATCAATCAGCCTCCTCATACTGGGAGTTTGCTGAAGTGTATAACTACATTTCCACCTGGCAAAGCTGTGTTGCTTCATTTGTTTAAGTAAATCTCTCTCTGTTTCCTGTCTCTGTTTCTATTTTTGTCTGTCTCTCTCATTCTGTTTCACTCTCTCTCTGTCTTTCTCTCTCTCTCTATTCTAATAGTTCTACTAGTAGTAGACGTTCTAATGTCCACTACCTGGACTATACGCTTACTACCTCTTCTTCACCTTAACCACTTTCTGTAGCTCCTTGGGCAGTTGTTTCACCCTTCTGCAGTAGTGTCCATGGTAGGAATGATGTGGCTGGAACAAGGCCAAGGAACTGGTACGTTGTTCTATGAACTTGCCAAATAATGCACGTATTCCGGACAACTACTGCAGGTATTCAGAAGTGTGCAGCCATGGTGGGCTCAGCATAACAGACTGCACTATGCTTCCAGGCAAAGACAAAGAGGGCTGTATGGGCACATAAAAAAATCTCCTAGCCTCCCCACCCCATATGGTGCTTGAGCTCTCTGTCTTTTATCTCTCCCTTTCTGGCATCTTTTGCTGGAAAGAGGGAAGAACAAAAAAATATCATCAAGTAAATAATGCACAAATGTCCACAGATAAGAATGTTGTGATAATGAATAGTTTTGCAAAAATATTTCCAGACACTGTCCTCAGTATGTTTCCTACCCAACCACAATCAAACAACTTGACACTGAAATTTGTTTATGGAGGTTAAATCCTTAATTTAATAATAGCATAATAAAGCCAGCTGACCACAACACATGGTTATTTATTACATTTCTCACTTGACTCATACAAGATAAAATAATACTGAGAAGTTACCAGCCTTGTGTACAAGGAAACATCTAAGATATTGCATTCTGGTAACTTGAACTTGCCAGCATGTAGTTCCCAACAAAACACTGACGGGAATCTTCAAATTCTGAAATTTGTAAGGCACTCAAAAGGCCAACTAGCAAATAAATGAAAATCTAGCAACAGAACTATATGAAAATGGACTCATGCATCAAATTTCACCATATTCTTGCTAATCAGGTAGGAGGCATTCTTTTCATAGAAGTTGGTGTAATCTTAAAGTTATGAAAAGTTATAAAAACAGTGAATTGGTTGCATTTTGCAGCAGTATTTGACAGACTAAAGTTAAAAATATACCCGATTTCATCCTGATCTGATGGTATGGAGATAGGGTATATAACCTTACATCTGTCTAGTATCCCACGTCCAGAAAGGCCAGCCAAGAGTAGGTACATCAAAAGGCCAGAATCGATCTCCCATCACTTGAGGGAGGGTTGTCGATATTGTTGGTACCTTAGCATATGTTGTAGAGTTCATGAGATCAGCAGCAATCCCATGTGCCAACAATAGCATGCAAGCAAACCTCTTGTTAGATACAGACATGTGGGATTATGCATCCGTACCTTCCATAAAGAAACACTGCAAGCCTGTTGTACAAGGAAACCTCTAAGGTATTGCAAGAATCCCCCACAATACTGCTTACAGTGTGATACTGCAGACTCTATTGCCATGGCCTTGCCTTCCCTCAAAGGAGATTAATACATGGAGGAAAGATATGTATATGATGGTCACTAGAAGGTGCTTGTTGTTAAGGGTCAACTGTAGTACTAGGGGGGCTAAAAAAAAAACATAGGAGTCCAGTGCATGATCCAGCAGTAGAGCTGTGATAGTGATCAACTTAATTAAAGCTGACCTTTAGAAAACTATGTGACTCAAAAAAAAAAAAAAAAACTCCACATTTATTTACACAGATACATTGACCACAAAATGCAGATCAGTGGCCAGCTGTACTATTTTTTTAATTCTTCTGATCATTCTATGAGGCAAAGTCAAAATGTTTCTTGCCCATTTACTTTCAGCATACAATCAGTGCTTCCTTTTTGTTTCTAACTTAACACGGATATAGTGTCTTCAGCATCATTGTTGATTTATCTGTGTGCTAGAATTACAAACACATTCCTTTCACACACACAGCTCTGTACATTATATCAGTACCTGCATTCAGATAAATGCCTATCGTACATCATATACAATTTAAAAATGTTGCTAGATTTTTTTTTATTTTGGTAACATATTGCAAACTGCTTTTTGCAACATTCTAGAACCATTGTAGAACTGCTTGCTATTATATACTAAGGCATTCTATACAAAGCTAATCATTTCTTACATTGGGGTATTAGTGGTTAAAGTGATGAGTCATGAATGAGTTTTATACAACAGACCTGATTTGATTCCTATAACTCCCCCGCACATATAATATTGTGCATGTCTGACTCTGATCAATTTATTTACTAAACCAAAGTTCCAAGGGTGCTGCTGAAACCAGATACTTATGCTAGTGGGACTTATCAAGTTAATGACAAAATACATGATAATTGAACTAGGAAGCAGACAGCAGTCTAGCAAATATCTGTAATAAAGGGAAAGGAGCCAAGTGTAGAGATACACAAAACAATCAAGGAAAAGAAAATGAAAAAGACAAACAGAGGTGGAACGTGACTATAAGCACAAACTTAATGCCAGCCTGCTTTAATTCCCAGAGTGGGAATAAATAACTGAATTCCAGAAAATAGTGGAAGCTATAGAAATAGACTTAGCAACCATCACAAAAACAACGGGACAGAGGAATAATGACAAGGACACTGCATTACTTTCATAGCGTCTTCTGTGTGGAGGCATACGTGAATGGGGCGTGCCTTCGTTGAAGGTTGTGCGTCATGGCTGGTAACCTGGTACGTAAAAATCCACTACCAATCATTAGTGGACCGGTGTTCCACTGTGGCGACCCCTAACCGGGAAAAGACAAAAGACACAACAACAACAACAACACCACTGCATTACTTTCATAAATCATATCAGAATAATATTAAGAATATGGGAAAGGGGAAGTAGCCCTTTGTATTAAAGAAGACACAACGGAAGTTGAGATACAGCTACAAGGAGAAGGGAGGAAGCAAGGACAGGACATGCAACATGGGGGACTAGAGATATGATTATAAAGATAAACAGGTAAAGAATGGTGATGGGGAATTTTCATCTAACAAACACTGGTGCATTCTGGGTTGAAGCAATCAATCTTAGAGATGCTGAGTGGCATTAGGAGTAGAAAGTACCTGGGGTCCATTTATTATGACGTGATATAACATGAACTGATGGTGAGTGCAGTTATGCTCTGCTACACAAACGCATAAAAAATATACAAGTAAATTTAACTTTGGTGGTAGAATCACAAAATTAATTAGCTACACAACAGAAAAAGGCACTAAACTTTATAAAATCAGGTCTAGCATATATAAAATACAGAAACTGCTTACTTTTCTTATTAAATCAATCAGGTCAAATTATGAACTCAGCTTGATTTTAAAGGCTAAAATCAATTACTTGCATCAGAAAATTGAAAGGGAAAAATATAAAATAACATGTTAAACAGTTAAGTGAGTGATCAAAAGCCACATAGCATAGTAAATATATCTGCAGAAAAATATTGTTCTTTCAGAATAAATAAAGAAATATGTCAGCATGCTATACAGGCAAGAACAAGCATCTTTTATAGAACTACAAACATGAAAACTGTTATCAAAAGTAATATTAAAACTCACTTTCCATCAGACCAGATAACATACCCCGTGTTTTCTTACATCAAGGAAAACCTGACTAAATCCCTGTCAAGCATGTTAAATAAAATGTAGTCATGTTGGCATGTCTCTGACCTATAACAGTAGGCTGTGGTAGTATCAGCTCAAGAAGTGTGTGTGTGTGTGTGTGAGAGAGAGAGAGAGAGACTGTCACATTTGACCCAAACAGTCTTACACTCCTCAGCCTGACCAGTAATCTATGCAAAGTCAGTGACAGTCATACTACAGCCTATCCAAAATGACGTGGGATAACTTGTGCTGTTAAAATATGGGGTAGTATATATTTTAAGGAAAAATCTTGCCTTTACATCTTGTGGCATTCTTTGAAGAGGTAACAGAAGCACTTGATGAAGGGCTAACAGCCTATACTGCTTGTCTTGACCATGCTAAAGCATATCTCAGTATCCCACACAAGGGAGTAACTGACAAATTTAATATCATTACATGTCAGTTTGTACATATGTGAATGGGTAAAGCACTGCATAAGCAATAGATCCCAACTGAAGGTAGAGTATTACTTAATTATCCAACCAGTGATGTCCCACAGGGCTCACTACAGGGGACACTTCTTTTTGGATTATTCATTTCAGACATAACAGTGAGAAATTGGCAAGGGATTAACAAATGTGTTGATTACTACAAACAGCATAAAATAGTTACTTTAGTAACACAGTAAAAGATGATAAAGTGTCCCAAGGTGGACTACAAAGAATACACACCTGCAGTTTTAATAACAGTGCATACAGCATCATGAAACTTTGCAAAAAAGACAGAAATTAAAAGACCATCTCATAAAAAATGATGCCATCCTTAAAGATCTAGGGAAACTGGTAAACCACAGTTTAAACTTTGATTAGTGTATAACTATTAAAGTTAGCAGAGCACATTCTGTAATTCTAAGGGGCACATCTACTCACACTAAAGAGATCATTGTACTACTTTATGCCTTACTAATATAACCCTAAAGTTTTGTTCTGTTACCTGCACACAAGCTATTTAAATTGTAGTTACTACTTATTTATTTATGACATTTGTTTACTGGACAGAAAGTTGCCCCTTTCCAGCGAAGGCCTGGGGAGAAAAGCTCTGGAAATGATAACATTACATAAAGAACATAGTAAACAGAGGTATACAGCTAATCAACAAATATACACAATTTAAATAAATTATCATTAATTAACAGCAGCATAATGTAAAGAGCTATGAAACGTATTTGGAAATTAACTTGATAGAAGACTAGAAAAGGAGGAAATGGAGGATTAGAATTAGGTGACAGAGAATTTTTTTTAAGAAAGGTAGGAGATAAAAGAGGGAGAGGTTGAATACAAGGAGGAGAATTTGGACCAATAATTGAGATTACCTTAGAATACATCTTATTTTCAGTTTTACTTTTTTCTTAACTTAAAGATTCCTGTTTTCTAGAGTATTGAGGAGAAAAAAACCTAGCCATAAGAAAGATTTTCTGTCTTACTTTTACAAAAGTTGAGCTAGCATTCTTCTCAATAACTGCCTCTTCCTCCTTTATGATCAAGATAAAGTCTTTCTTATGGCTAGGTTTTTTCCCCTCAATACTTAGCTGCTGTTTTGAATTCTCCATGTCTGGGGCTTTCTCTTTCAAACTGACAGAGAATTTAGAATTCTGCTTAGGTTGTGAACTTTTCATAGCTCCTAACTTCATTACCTTACAATTACCCTTTTAGTGAGCAATTCCTTCTCTTTAGTGCGTCATTAAGACTATCTCCTTTGCAAGTTGCAACATTTTCAGTCAGAAATACTTTGTTGTATAACAAGAACACCACACACACATAAATGTCGTAGATATAGCCAACCTGCTGGGAGACAGGTTCAGTGAAAATGTCATCCCCCTGTCCCCCCATCAGTAAACCATGACATCCCCAGCACCTGCCCCCTCCCCTCATCACCAGGGAGCAAGTCTTTAATACCCTCTCAAAGGCAAAAAATACAGTCTCCATGGGACCTAACAACATCCCTGGCTGCATTCTAGATGAACTCAGGCATGAGCTCTCAGCTCTATTAGGAACCTTATTCAACCAAATCCTGAGCACTGGTTTCATCCCAGCAGAATGGAGGACAGCCACTGTCATCCCCCTACACAAAGGTAGAGCATCCATTGATCCAGGCAATTATAACCCCATCAGCCTAACTAGCCTGATCTGCAAGGCCATGGAATGCATTATCATGGACCTTATAAACAAGGACATTGGTAACCTCCAAACACTTGACCCCACACAGTTTGGTTTTGTCAAAGGGAGATCATGCCTATTAAACTTGGTCGCCTTCTTCATAACAGTCACCAAAGCCATGGATGAGGGGGAGACGGTGCACACCACCTACCTTGACCTAGCCAAAGCTTTTGACGCTATTCTCCACTCAGGCATAATAGATAAACTTTCCCAACTAGGCATCAACTCATATGTTACCAGATGGGTAGCTAACTGGCTCACTGATAGAACCCGTTCAGTCAAAATAGGGGAAACCACCTCTAGTGGTAGACCTGTAACTCGTGGTGTACCCCAAGGATCAGTCTTGGGGCCTCTGCTGTTTGGGATATACTTTTCTGAGGTGCAAGCCAAAACCAGTGGTCTGTGGCTGACCAAGTCTGCAGATGACTGCAAGCTGGGCACTGTCTTAAATTCTCCTAGTGATGTGAACATCCTCCAAGATGGCCTTACCAAAACTAATGACTGGTGTCAGGAGCATGGCCTCAAACTGAATGCCAAGAAATGCATCATTATCCCCTTTGGGGAAAATGGTGTCTCCACTAATTATCACATTAATCATGCATCATTATCCCCTTTGGGGAAAATGGTGTCCCCACTAATTATCACATTAATAACAATGTACTAAGCACGCAATCAGTCGTGAGGGACTTGGGCACCCAGGTTGATAGCAACCTGACTTTTGACCACCACGTTGCCGCCTTTGTATGGAAGGCTTTCTACATGGCTCACCGCATAAGTAAGGGTATTTCATCCAGGAACAAGGAAGTTATAACATCCCTGTACTCCTCTCTTATCAGACCCATTATCAAGTATAATGCCCTCTTCGGCATGTACCTTGTCAAGCACATGCAGCAGATGGAGTGACCACAGAGGTTCCTGATCAGGAAAATCCAGGATCTCAAACACCTGTCCTATACAGATAGGCTAAAAGCCCTGTCCCTCTACTCAGTCTTATACAGACTGCTCAGAGGTGACCTGTGTCTGGCATACAAAGCCATCTCAGACCCAGTCTTGATGGAATTGATGCATATCCATAAGTCAAAATCCACTCAGGCAGCCCGCACGCAAGGCCTAAACCTGTCTGTGACATTAATAGAACTTGTTGGTGGGATAGATTTGTGTCCCAGAGACTCCCCCATCTGTGAAATAGACTTCTTCTCCATGTTAAGCAGAATACGTCTCTAGCCCACTTTAAGAGGAACCTGGACGACTGGATGGGAAACAGAAAATACACCCCTGGGATCCCACCTGTGTCACTGCTGGACAGGGGAAACAGGTGCTGACTTTGTGGGAACATGGGTGAAATTCTTGGCTAGACTTATAAGGGCCTCTAGGCCAATAGCTTAGTATCATCCTATGAACCAATGAACCTATAACGATACCTCTCAACTGTCCAGATTTTCGCAGAATGTCCAGATTTTTGCCTCATATTTTTGGTCTGTTACTCATAAAATTTGTGATTTTATTGATTTTTGTGGCAAATCAGTGAGGACTGGATTGACTAAATAATAACAGGCATTTGAGTTTCAGACTTCATATCCTTCAGAAAAATGCATGGCACCATAAGACCTTTTATTCTAGCAACCTTCTAAGTTATAAGAGCAATATATTTTAAATTTGTTCCTACTTTGGGGTCTTTGATCCCCCATTATTATTGGCTTTGTTCAGATTTTGTGTGTTAAGAAGATGAGAGCTATGTATAAGACCGTTCCTTCTACTGGGTTTTACTCTTGTAGGCTTCTTTGTCACATGTATCTGTTGAAAATCTCTTTAAATAGTGCAGGTTCTTCTTTCCATATTCTTAAACAAAGTTTTGTAACTTTTGGGTTTTCCAACACTATGCCCTAAAGTTTTCGGATTTATATCCTCAAATAAACATATCTAGTGGTTGCTCCACTACTTTTTCTAGGTTAGGCAGAAGTATAGCTGTAGGCTTATTCATTTGATTGTTCCCTTTTCCATATTACTAGTGAGTTTTATCAAAAGGGCTACCTAACTCCCATTCTTCTATAAATCATTAAAATTAAGAAGTTCTTTCCTTTTATCATGGTATCATAAGATTGGGTACTACAGCAACTAGATGTACTACTTTTTCAAAGACAATTTATATTTCTAGCTGAGTAATGTGTTAATTTAATCTAATAGAAGTGAGTCAGGGGAGTAGAACCAAGATGGTGGCAGTGCAACAGCTTCTTTGATATGCTCTGCTAACTTAAATTTCAGATAAGAGAAAGAAATGGAATTTAATATTAATTTAATTTACTTATCAGACACAGTAATGACATTTGGTGATCTTAGTTGTGATAGAAGAAATAAAATTTTACTCAAACTATTCTCATAACTTCTACACACACAAAAAAACTCAAATTAACTCACCCAGAACTCTTTCAAGGGCGATGAATACAAAAAAAAGAACTCCAGCAAATGTTAACTTCTCTACAGGTACTAATTTTTAAAACTGATAGCTTCCAGTCAAAACCCAATTTATTACAGGAGAATAGTTATAAACAACTAAATGTTAAAGTATGTGATTGAGAATCAAAATGCAACAATAAAGGAAATGGAAAATACATTAAATTATTTGGATGAAAGAGTTAAAGAAGTAGAAATCCAGTCAGAGTTTATCTTAAAACAAACAGCTGGCTTCTAAATAACAGAATATCTAGAAAACAGAGGAAATGATATGTAATGTAAACATTTTGGAGTTCCTGAACATTCAGAAGGAGAGAATATAATCTAATTTCTCACATTATGGACTCCTCAAATATTTGATCTACAAGAAGTTTTTTTCTTTGGAACTGAAAGTTCATCAATCATTTGGGAAACCTATTCCTGACAACCCAAATGCCATCCCAAGATCTCTTTGACAAAGAACCTGTACTAAAATCTGCATGGTCCAAAGCACCACTAAACATGGGACAGAGCACTATAAAATTTGACAATGTCTGTGCAGCTAAAACCATAGAAAAAAAAAAGAAAAGAATTGTGGCCATTCATCAAACTTCTTAAACAGAATAACAACAAATCTCACCTTTATTTCCAACAAGACTCAAGACATTTCATCCTACTGGTGAAAGGATGTCTAATATAGTTGAAGGAGCAAAACACATTGTCTCTTCCCTCAATTTACTTCACAAGAAGAAATGGGCTTTTCTACAACTAAACTGAAGAGGCAATCAGAAAAACACAATGGAAATAAATGGTAACTACTCAGATAAGAAACAAAAATGTTTCCTCCTCATGACACCCTAGTTAAAGAAAGGAAGAAAACATGAAACTGTCAAAAAATATATGCAGAGGTGTTGAAGGTTAGTGATTCCCTGATGGACTACATGAAAAAGAAAGATAAATTGGCTCTCTCGAGTCACTAAGATGAGCTAGCAGCCCTTATCACAGCTGAAAAGGAAGCAAACCAGAGGTTAACAGAGTTGCAAGCCGCTAAAGAGGAATTGGAGGAGAAAATACATGAGTTGTAGAACAGGGAAATATAAAGATAACCTCAAAATAACAAATGTACCAGAAGGGTTAGAGGAAAGAGACTGTCAAGCATTCATCATAGAACAGCTGAGCAAGTGGTCTGTGCTGGCAAAGTACAACAGACTAAGTGATAGAGTGCAAAGGCTGTATAGGTTCATAGGTTCATAGGTACTTCCTAGGCTATTGGTCCATGAGGCTATTTACAAGCCTAGCAATATATTCCACAACATTTTTAGCCCTGATATTTTAAGTACAAATAACTCAGAGGTGAGCAGAACATTTACAAAGCCTAGAAGGATTTAATCAATAAATTGCTCTGCTTTGCCAGGGATGGCCTGCATCTGTCCCCTCCAGAGTTTCAATTATTGGCAAAGCAATTGTCTACCTCCGTAATACCTTTTTTAGGTAATGCCAGCCTGATAAACCTACTAACATAACAAAGCAAGCATCTGATCAATGCTAGGAGCCTAAAGAAGGAAGTGCACCGCCTACAAGGCCTTCTCATCCTGGAGTATGTAGACATATGTGTAGTGATTAAGAGATGGTTTAAAATGGCAGAGAGCACTCTGGCTGTGCAGGACTATAATACCTTCCACACATTTAGACCAGCTACTGAGCAGGAGGGGAAACAAATCTGGAGATGTCTCAGTCTTCATCTAGAAAACACTCACATCAAAGCTGGTAAAGCAGCACAATACACTAGAGTTTCATCATGTCCATATGGACTGACTCAAAGCTATGTCACTATACTCAGTATCCTACAATCTACTGAGAAATAATCTGTGTCTGGCATACAAGGCATCCCCTGCCTTAACTCTGATGGACCTGCTGCGCATCAGCAAGTCAAATGGTATCAAAAATACTTGGTTCTTCTGCAACATCATTAGAACAGCTTGAAAGGTTGAGTAAAACTCGTAGAGGATATCACTGCTCTAGGACAGACATCCCATCAACAGAAAACAAATCTCATCCATGTCTGTATTCAAACAGAGCTTGAATCTAGGGATGGGTTACAGAATATTTACCTCAGGACTACCGACCGTCTTTATTACTACTAAACAGAGACAGTTCCTAAATGCTTTAGCCGACACATTGGTCCCTTCACATTATCCATGGTATGCAACCTAACACCAAATGGGATAGTTTAATTCAAGCACCAAAAGGGATACTGGCTAAGCTTAAAATGGCCTGAAAAGACAGGTAGCCTAGCACTTACCTATGAACCTGTGTTGCTCCTATCCATGAGGGACAATGGTGCTAAACCAGTGTGAATTTGTGGTTACCCATCCATTCATCCAAATTACTTTAGAATAGTGCAAAAGAAGTACTTTGCTTATTTTGCAGAAGAAGATGAGTCCAAAGAAGTGGTATTCTCTGTAATATAGATCTATCCCTCCAACATATTCTATTTATATTGCAAAAGAAATGGAGATCTCTAATTAACTGTTTCTGCTCCTGTTGGAATTGCAAATGTGCAGTAGGTCTGACAGGACGAAGTCTGTTGAGGCTCTGTACAAGAGGCAGAGATTGCCCTTCAGTAGCCTTTATGATACTGAGAAGAGGGACATGGCTTTGAGATGGTCTGCATAGTTTTTTATGATTTAGGCCCTTGCTTTTTTTAGTAAGAAAGCATTGTAGGCATTCAACTTTTGTCAATTATTTAGACAGGTACATACCAAATGCAGCATTAAACTCAATGATCAGCATGAAACATTTAGAATACAGTGGCATGATCACATCCATGGACCTGTACACCATAGTAATAAGCTGGACAAAGAAAAAGCAATTTCTTACAGCAGCGGTAAAGTGGTGATCAAATGACAGTTAATTATCTACAAAGGTTCTCTGGTCCCAGATCCCTAACTACTGGATCATTTTTTCAGGTGTGTATTGTCAGTGAAATAGTTACAAAGGACTTCTTGCTTGTACAAGGATACTATTAAACATTTCTTGGCAGTTAATTTTATTCCATGGTTTTGCCACCAGCTCTTTGTTTAGTAAAGACCATCTTGGAGACTCTTGCTGTAATCTGTAGAGTTTTTTGATAGCACCATGTTTACAGTACCTTTGACCCCCAAGAAGTAAACGTTGAAGAGAAGTTGGCCAAAGACTTAATCCTGGGGTATACCACTAGTGACAGGTGTTTTGAAAGCAGTAGTAGTCCACCCTAGTTTCCTGGGTTTACTTGTGAGACAGTTTGTTATCCAATGAGTTACATAGGATTAATATTTAGCTGGGATAGTTTATCTATGGTACCTGAGTGTGGGATGGTGTTGAATACCTTTGTGAAGTCTAGATATGCAGTGTGTACTGATTTGCCTTCACCCATTGCTTCTGTGACCTTTTCAAAGAGGTCAATCGAGTTAAGTAGGCAGGATCTGCCCTTAACATATCTGACCTGGCTTGGGTCAAGGTTTATAGGTTAACTATGTCCTTATTTAATAATTCAATAATGATCTTTTCCATAGCCTTTCAGAGTAGACTGGTCAGACTTATGGGTCCATCATGTCCAGGGTCAGTTGATTTCCCACATTTGTGTGAGGGAATGACAATTGCTGTCCTCCCTTTTTCCAGTTAAAAGTCTGTTAGGATGCTGACATTGAATATTCTGTATAGGGGGTCTGACAGGTGCTGTTTCAGGCTGGCCGATAAGCACCCCGATATGTTATCTGACCCCACAGAAGCAGTATTCCTGGCCTTGTACAGTACCTTGAGTACTCAATTATGGGAAATTGAGTCGGGTGTAGATGTGGGTATGAGATCTATGAGTGCAGGAGAGGATAGTGAAGTGAGGTTAGAGCTAAATTTATCCATAGTGTATTGGCTATGTGCTATGTCCTCTGGGTCCAAGTATGTGATATCATTTACTATTAGCTCTGCACAGTGCTGGGAATTTTTTTTAAGGTTTCTAACATAAAGAAAGCTTTGTGGTCATCTTTTGCCTGGGTGGCATTTTTTATGTTGTATCTGACTTTGGTTGATTTGATCATGGTCCAGAGTTTGCTGTTAAGTTTAGGAAGAGTTTTTTTGCATCCTGGGAGTTACATTTATTTTTATGTGCAATTATTTGTTTTCTTTTATTATAAAGCCTGTTTATAATTGTGTTCTGAAATAGGGGGGTTATTTTTGAATTTGGCATTGCATTTACTTCACAGGAGGACAGATACATCCATGTATGGAATTTGACAGTACATTGAGTGTACATAAGCAGATCTTCCAAGTCGGAAGATCTTGCATTTAGTCAGGTCATCACTTAATTTCAGTAGACTAGCCTTGACATAATCTCTGAATACCAAGGTATTGGAGCATGCTTCTGGCTTTAGTCTTAAGGTCAATATGACTGATTATTTCTCCAAGTTGACCAGGGACAGAGTCACAATTGGTAGGGAGCAGGGCTGTCCCATATTGATGAGGACCAAATCCAAGATTTTACTGCCCCTTGTTGAGGTGCGGACTAACTGATCCAGTGACTTATTAATGTTGAAGCCCAGAAATCTTTGGGTATATATGTTAAAGGGTGTATACATCTCCCTTGTTAATGTAGGGGTAGTTAAAGTCCCCTAGGAGAATTGTGTTTGGCTTAATGTATAGGGACTCCATACTAGCTAGGTAGGATTTACAGGCTGAGAGGGACATAGAGAGGGTCCTATAGTTAACCATCATGTGATAAGGTGTCTTGTTAATGATAAGCTGGACACGGAGGAGCTCTAGATTGTTTTACAAATATGGAGACATCATTGCCTTTAGTGTCTTTATCTAATGTGGTGAGCCTGAACATATGGTAGTGAATGGAACACTTCTGTCAATGGTTTTGAAACAAGTCTCTGCAATGGTGCATATATCAGTGTTTTCCAGGGTAAGGAGTGTTTGTAGGGAGTAGAGTTTTTTTTTTTGAGACTCCAACTGTTGAGCACCAATATCTTTTAGCTGTCTGGATTTTGTTTTGCTATGTTGGAAGTTTTTGAGGACTGATGTTCCATAAAAATGCCCTTTGCGGATGAACAAAGTTTTAGCCAATACATGTGAAAGTCTTGGGGGGATAGCTGCAGGCCATCCTTCTCAAAGCAGTTTGGATTATCTACTATCTCCTCCCAGGGTGATATACCTTGTACTTCCTTTGTATGACACTAGACGCCAAGTTGTTTTTTGAAGTCAATAATCTTTTGCTCATATTACAACATCATTCTTGGTGATGGTAAAATATTGCTCAAGACTAGCTTCATACCTGCCTTAGGAACATATTCCAAGAGCTCCATCATGTTCCTCTTCATATAATCCAAGGAGGTACATTTCAAGTCATATACACACACGTGCACTATGACTGTCATATGTGTAATTGTGAAGCAAAAACTTCAGTGCCTGCATGATGTGGCAAATCCTGGCACCTGATAGGCTACTGATTGTGACTCTGTCCTTGCGCAGCCTGACAAAAGGTCCATCAGTTTGTCTCACAATGGAGTCACCTATGACAAGGATGTTGGGTTGTGTAGAGGTTTGCTTTATGGGCTTTCGAACTGAAACACTGTAACTCTTTGATATGTGTTTCAAAGTGGGTACTAACTATGTTGTGTGTTTGTAAGGCTGTTGAGGGCACTTGTTTCTTAGGTTACATTTAGGAGGCATTTGTGGTATCAGTAGGTAACATTTAAGAGCCTAAGCATACGTAGGTCTACGTGTTTGGTCTGATCTGAGTGTGTTAGATTTAATGTGGTTCATTGGTTCATAGGTATATACTAGGCTAATGACCACAAGGGTCTTTATGTGCCTAGCTGCAGAACCCAACTCAATTGTGTCCCTATGTAATACGGGCATCTGCTTGGAGGGGTATGTTAGCTGGGAAGTTGCTAAAGGTTTGGAGAATATATTAGCTAGGGAATATTTACTGTTGGCCTCTGTCTATCAGGGACATGGGGACCAGACTAGGGGTGAATTTTTGATTTCCCATCAAGTGGTCAAAGTTACATTTGATTAGGGTTAGAGATGGACTCTGCTTCACAAGGATGGGGAGCCTATTCCAAAGTGTGGGGATCTTTGAAACACATATCTGTCTCACTGCCCTGTTCTATTTATGTTGCAAGCAAAGTTTAAATCCTTAGATCTAGTGTTTCTGGTGCTATTTGTTTTGCAGATGTATAAAAGTTTCATTAGAGATGGATCTGAGGATGCCTTATATGCCCGGCATAGATCACCTCTCAGTACCCTGTAGGAGACTGAGTATAAAGATAGGGCTTTAAGTTGATCTGTGTAGGACAATGTGTTAATACTCTAGGTTCTCTTGGTTAGGAACCTCTGTAGGCATTCTAGGTGTTGCCTATGCCTGGTCAGGTACATGCCAAAAGAGGCACTCAATGATGGGTCTGATAAGAGCTGAGTAAAGTGGAGCTATAACTTGCTTGGACCAGGATGCCACGCCCTTGCTTATAAGTTGGGTGATAGAGAATTATTTTTTACTAACTTGTTGGCTACATGTTGGTCAAAGGTCAGATTACTGTCTACATATTTTCACAGATCTCTAATTATTAGGTCAACTCTTAGGGGTGTCTTATCAATGGAGTAATTAACCTAGGTGGGCTTTATTCCCAAAAGGCACTATAGTGCACTTCTTGGCATTAAGTGTTATCCATGGCTTTGGCACCAGTCATTTGTCTACATTAGACCTTCTTACAGGGTATTAGTGTCATGGAGGAATCTATGATAGCTTCCAATTTGTAGTCATCTGCAAACTTGGTGAGCCAGAGGCCCTTGACATTAGCCTTGACCTCTGAGAAGTAGATGCCAAACAGGAGTGGGCCCAGCACTGAACCCTGAGGTGTTGTGTGGTTTCGATAACCAGCTTATTTGTACTGTTTTTATGTGAGAGATTTGCCTCCAAAAGCATTAAGCAATTGCATCTCTCACCCACTCTGTCAGTTTTTTAAGTGGTAGGTAGTTATCAGTAAACATGAGACAATTGCTACATTGTCTCAGGATGTCAGTTTCAGTCAAGCTGGCTACAGAGATAATGATAATTGGAAAGTGCAAATCCAAGGTTCCAGGTGCTTACTAATGTGGGCTGAAGGGGAAGTAGCACCTATGACGCCTGTAGTTGATTACTAGAGATGCTGTCTGGTAATGGAGACAGTGCTGGTCTTAACACATTCTTAGCTCCTTCTGTCACCAGAAGCAAAAGAGTAGCATTAATTCCAAGCTACTTTCTGGTAGTATTAACCTAAATGCTGTTGCATTCGGTACACTTGCTGTAGTCTTCTCTTGGTAGATACCCTGGATAGAACCTGCAGCTGATGGATGCAACAAACAGCCAAGCTGCACAAAAGCCCTGAAGAATTTCTCGACAAAATTGTAAGGAAACCACTTAGTGAATTCCCACATGCACACAGCCTAATCAGACACCAGCAGGAATCAATGCCCTTCTGCTACTTGTCTCACCAGAAGCAAAGAAGAAGCATTACTCACAAGCTGGCTCCTAAAAAGCAATTATAAGCATAACTCTCAACTGTCCAGATTTTTGCAGAATGTCCTGATTTTTTCCTCAAAATTTCAATCTGTTCCTCATAAAATGTGTGGGGTTTTTTTCTCGCAAATCTCTGGGGTGATCTGAGGAATTAAATCACTAAATAATAATATATATTTGAGTTTCAGACTACATACCCTTTAGAAAATGCATTTTAACACAGACCCTGTTATTCTAGCTACTTTCCAAGTTTATAAGGACAATATTTAAAATCTGTTCTTATTTTTGAGCCTTTGTCTCCACATTATGTTGGGCTCTGTCCAGGTTTCCTAGGCTAAGAGCATGAGAGGTATGATTATAAGGCTTTTCAATGACTGAAAATCTCTAAAAAGGCTAGGGAAATAGTGTTCCTCTGCTCCTTCTCTCACCAAAAGCAAAAGAGAAGCACTATTCCCTAACAGATTCCTCAAAAATGGTTCCTAGGCTGTCATATATGGCAACAAGAACTGCATATAGATTCCCATGCCTCATTGTGATAAAAGTCCAAACGTATCATCTCAAAGAACAGTTGTTGAGTCTGTTGAGATGGAGAACATCAATATCTGTGCAGTGACTGAGACCTGGTTCAAGGCTCCAGAGAGCACCCCTGCACTACCAGGCTATAACTCATACCACACTTTTCGGCCATGTAACCTGGACCGGAACACCAAAGGTGGAGGTGTGTCCATATTCATTAAGGATATCCACACCTCCAGGATAGTTGCTCAGCATAATGCAGCCGAGGTTATCCAAGTGCAACTAACTCTGGGCAAAACTGCAATCCAAATTGTAGCTTGCTACAGATCACCTACCATGCCCCAGGGTTCCCACTCCTCTTTTCTTGATGTACTGGAAAATATTAGGGTTCAACTAAACACCCTAATAATGGGCGATTTCAACTACCCCACCATTAACTGGGAAAACTACTCAGGTACCAACTCCTTCACTCAATGCTTTCTGGAATTCATAAACTCCAATGCCCTGGATCAACTTATCCACACCCCCACCAGGGGCAACAATATCCTAGATCTAGTCATTACCAATATGAGTGACCGGTCTTCCACACCTGAAGTCAACGCCTCATTGGTCCGATCCGACCATAAGCTAATTACCCTAGATATCCACATCCTGCCTCCACCCCCATTGAGGAAACCATGGTAAAAAATTTCTCCAAAGCCAACTTCATGCTTCTTAAGACAGAAGTTTTTTACTTCATGACACCCATGCAGATGGACAATACAGTTACGACTACTGAATCCTACACAATTGCACTTTATAAGCACTTACATGAGTGCATGGATCATGCTATCCCAAACAGAACCAAGACGCTATCTTCCAAAAAAGGAAGCCAATCTGGTGGTCCCCTGCCATAAACAAACTGTACAACAGAAGGAAGAAACTCTTGCAAAAGAGAGTAAAATCCCACGAGTGGAGGAGCTCCCTGGTCAGCCGCAGTAAGAAGCTGCAATCCCTGATAAAATACTCCAAAGCTAGTTATGAAAACAAAATCGCCACTGATTCTAAAGACAACCACAAAGCATTCTATAGCTATACCAAGAATCTCAATGGCAACACTCAGATCTGCTCTGAGTTACAGCACAATGGCACTAAATATACAGACCCAACTGATATTGCCAACATCCTGGCAGATAGGTTCAGTGCTACCTTTACCCCCCTCTCTCCCCCTAAAGAGCCCATCTCTATACCGGAAGAATGCAAAGTTCCTGTAATCATGGCTGGACAGGTAAAACCACACTCTCCAAAGCCAAGAACACAGCATCCATGGGACCAGACAACATCCCAGGCTGTGTTCTACACGAACTACAGAACAAACTGGCACCCCACCTAAGTACCATGTTCAATCATAGCCTCACCTCAGGTTTTGTGCCTGCTGAATGGCGCTCAGCAATGGTTATCCCACTCCACAAGGGGGGAGCCACCACGGACCCCAGGAACTACCGCCCCATTAGCCTGATGAGCCTAGTCTGCAAGGCCATGGAACGTATCATCACGGAACTTATAAACAAAGACATTGGTAATCTCCAAACTCTGGATCCCACCCAGTTCTGGTTTGTAAAAGGCAGATCATGTCTCCTAAACCTGATAGACTTCTTTGAAGCAGTCACCAAAGCCGTAGACAAGGATAAGGTGGTTCACACAGCCTATCTAGATCTTGCCAAGGCTTTCGACACCATCCCCCACTCTGGAATTATAGATAAACTCACTAAACTAGGTATAAATCCCTATGTCATAAGATGGGTTGCCAACTGGCTCACTGACAAAACCCACACTGTGAAAGTAGCAGACTCCAAATCCAACTTCCGACCAGTGACAAGTGAAATACCATAGGGTTCAGTCCTGGGTCCTCTCCTGTTTGGTATCTACTTCTCTGAAGTACAGGCTAACACAGAAGGTCTTTGGCTAATGAAGTTTGCAGATGACTGCAAACTAGGAGCCATAATCGAAACCCCTAACAATGTGGACATCCTACAAAAGGGCCTCACTGAGACAGATGCCTGGTGTCAAAGCCATGGCCTCAAGCTCAATGCCAAAAAGTGCATTGTCATCCCCTTTGGTAAAAACTCTGTACCCATGAACTACAACATAGGCGGTAGTATACTTAACACTAAAAGTGTGATAAGAGACCTTGGGACACAGGTGGACAGTAGTCTCTCCTTTGATAATCACATTGCCACAGTAGTCAGAAAATCCTTCTTCGTGGCACACCTCATCACAAAAGGTTTCTCATCCAGAAAAAAAGAGGTCATTGTTCCCCTCTACTCATCACTCATTAGACCCATTATAGAGTACAACGCCCCTTTTGGTATGTACCTCACAAGACATCTACAGCAACTGGAAAGGCCGCAGAAATACCTCACAAAGAGTATTACCGGCCTCAAACAGATGCCCTACACAGACCATCTAAAAAAAAACTACAGCTTTACTCCGTCGCATATCGCCTACTCAGAGGTGATCTCTGCCTAACATACAAAGCTATGTCAAACCCAGAGCTGTTGGAAATGCTCCACTTAAAGAAATCCCAAACCCTTCGAGCTACACGCTCTAGGGACCTAAACCTTGTTACCACAATAAACAGAACATGCCGGTGGGATAGATTCCTGTCCCAGAGACTTCCCATACTCTGGAATAAACTACCTATCTATATCAAACAAAGCTCCTCATTAGCACTCTTCAAGAAAAATCTTGATGATTGGATGGGAAATAGGAAATTCACCCCGGGGATCACCTCTGTGGCTCTTCTCGACAGTGGCACAAGAAAATAATTTTCCTGGGTGGCAAAAGCCAGGGTACCTTTTTGGCTGGGCTTGTATAGGCCCCAGGGCTGATAGCCTAGTACCCACCTATTAACCTATGAACCTATGTTGTGGAAAAAAAGGGAAAACACTAACATGGAACCAAAGGATTTTCATGAACCATGATTTCTCTCTGGAAACAAGAATGAAGACAGGCAAATTTAGCCTTTAGTTTAAATAGTGTAGGCTACTGAATTCATGCTTCAAAATGGCCTACCCAAAAATATTTTAGATTTTCTTTTTGCAGGGAACCAAATAATTTTTGGAGCCAGAAGCAGTGGTGGTGGCAGTAGAGAAGTATATAATGGGAATTACCTCAAGGTGGAACTGACTAGTGAAAGAGAGGTGACCTATAAATCCCTTTCCAATGCTCAAGAAAATAATGTCCGACCATCAGAAGGAATTGGAGCAGCACTCAAGAAAGGTTTGTGAGAGCTTAAGGGAGAGGGGGAAACTGGAAGCTAGAAATATTTTGGAAGAGGAGAATGTAATATATGAGGACTGAGTGCATTATGTGAAGTCAAGAGTAGCATGACACAAGCTAACCATAGAGACACATTGTACAGGTAAGGGGGTGGGAGATACCTTGCCACCCAAACACAAGTAGAAAGATCTAAGACAGTTTGGTAACTGTATAGTAAACACCATGATAATGTAAGGTTACAACCCTGATAAAATAGGTCGATGATCAAATTTTTCTCTGGATTTAAAGTTATAGGATACATGCCTGTTGATTTATAACAGGGGAACATCTGAACAGACGAAGGGAGAGGTGTGGTTTAAAAATTTTGAAAGCTATGAATGGCAGGAATCTGCACAATTTGAACTGATGGAGGGACTGTCACTGACAATGTAGTAGACTGAACAATAAGGACATCAGAAAGGTGACAAGTAGTTAACTTATTAGGCAAGAGCAAAACTTTGTAAGGAGTAAAGTACTTATGCTTTGCCTTCATTTTTGTGTATTTTTCGTTTTGATAAATGTCTTTTTATATTAGGCATGTCTGATATTCCTTTCATGAGATGGGCAGTAACAATGGGAAAAGCAGTTTATTCCTGAAAAATGTTTTCAGAAAATGTTTTATAACATGTACACATTGAAGGTTAATTCTGTAACTGAAAGATAAGATTCAACAGCTGACTGCTTTCTAAATTAATTAATATGCTGGGGAGAGAACTACTTGATGGAGGGATCTAATACCAGAGAAAGCTAGTAAAATAATACCTACGAAGCGCAGGGAATGTCAGTAATAAGCAATCCAGATAGTTGGCTGGTATGAGCTAATAGGGAAAGTGTGGCCATGATTTAACCTCTAATCTATAATTAGTAAGTAATGAGGGAACATAACAAAGGGAAACAATAAAGTTAGGAAATGTGGTACACATAGCTCTCGACCTTCCATCTCCAAAATGAGGAACACTAGCCCTCATAATGTGGAATAAATGGGCAAAATGTGGAACACATACTAATGGCTTACTACCAGCTTCAGCTAGGAAGGTCATAGGATGGTTAAAATATGCTAGTTTTACTTATAAAGAGGATCTTTTAGTGAATTAATATGATTTATTTCTATTTACCATGGATTTCACTTCAAAAATTCCTAACATTGAATGTGTTACAGACCCTTTCAATGTAGAACTTCGAGGAACATGAATGTTTTAAGACCCCAAATGAGGTACATTCCTTGTAATGAGGTACACTTGAGAGGTATGGTGGTACATTTATAGTGAAGTACTGAATGCAAGGGAAATCAGCATGTGAGATAGGACAGGAAGGTGAAAGCAAAGGGCTAGGATTCACAAGCAATACCCCGTTAAATAATGAAGTGAAGAGGCAACATTTAAACATTAGTGTCATCTGGATGGGAAGAAAAGGGCACGCATGCTGCATAAGGAAATGGGGTAAAACTAGGCAGGCCTGAGAGAGAGGAGCATGAGAAAAGTATTACACATTAGTATAAGCACACTGTAAACAAAACTCCTCACCCGGACAGCAACTGCAGGGCCAAAGTAAAGGTAGCACCACAAAAAAAAGGGCCAGCAGATTAGTATAAGCACCTCAAGTCAGCACAAGTTCAAAGAAAGTTGAGAGGAAGACAAATGTGTGTGTGTGTGTGTGTGTGTGGGGGGGGGGTTACAAGGGGCATAAAGTATATAGTTAGCATTATGGAAACTGCAGTAGCTTTTGGTTAATGTTGACAAAGCAAGAGAGTCAGCCATGAAGAACATATCTCTCCACTGTCAAGATTTTCACAGAATATCCAGATTATTGCCTCAATTTTCTGGTCTGTTTCTCATAAAATTTTGTTTTTCTGGCCAATCTCTGGTAAATTGATGAGGATTAAAAGCTCAATGCCAAAAAGAGTATTGTCATCCCCTTTGGTAAAAACTCTGTACCCATGAACTACCACATAGCTGGTAGTCTACTTAATGCCGAAAATGTGATAAGAGACCTTGGGACACAGGTGGACAGTAGTCTCTCCTTTGATAATCACATCACCACAGTGGTCAGAAAATCCTTCTACATGGCTCATCTCATCACAAAAGGATTCTCATCCAGGAAAAAAAGAGGTCATTGTTCCCCTCTACTCATCACTCATTAGACCCATTATAGAGTACAACGCCCCTTTTGGTATGTACCTCACAAGACATCTACAACAACTGGAAAGACCACAGAAATACCTCACAAAGAGGATTACTGGCCTCAAACAGATGTCCTATGCAGACCGTCTAAAAAAACTACAGCTTTACTCCATCGCATATCGCCTACTCAGGGGCGATCTCTTGCCTAACATACAAAGCTATGTCAAACCCAGAGCTGTTGGACATGCTCCACTTAAAGAAATCCCAATCCCTCCGAGCTACATGCTCTAGGGACCTAAACCTTGTCACCACAATAAACAGAACATGCTGGAGGGATAGATTCCTGTCCCAGAGACTTCCCATACTCTGGAACAGTCTACCTATCTATGTCAAATAGAGCTCCTCATTAGCACTCTTCAAGAAAAATCTTGATGATTGGATGGAAAATGGGAAATTCACCCCGGGGATCACTTCTGTGGCTCTGCTCGACAGGGGCACAGGAAAATAATTCTCTTGGGTGGCAAAAGCCAGGTTACATTTTTTGGCTAGGCTTATATGGGCCCTAGGGCCGATAGCCTAGTACCTACCTATGAACCTATGAAAATATTGACAGACATTTAAGTTTCAGACTTCATACCCTTCAGAAAATTCACACTAATGCAATGTTATTCTGTCAACTTTCTACAATTGTAAGAGTGATATTTAAAAATTGTCCCTATTTTTGAACATTTGCCTCCCCTTATTTATGGTTTTATCCAGACTTCTTGCTCTAAGAGGTTGAGAGGTATAATTAAGAACTAGGTTTGAGAAGGCAGAGATAAATAAGAAAAACAAAAGAGAGGTGAAAATAGGAGCCACTGTGCCACTGTAAACACAAGGTCATTAGAAAGATCAAGGGGAAGGAGACCAGAAGGAATATGATGTTTAAATTAATCACGTGGAAATATGAACAGTCTCACTGATGAGACAAAAAAGCTAAATTATTTAAATACCACAGAAGGGGGAGGACTGAGATAATAATGCTACAGTGGACGCATTTAAATAAATACGAAAGTGCAAAACTAACTTCTTTAACTTCTTAAAATAGATCAAAGAAGGGGATACCACAAGGATGTGTATGGAGGAAGAAAAAGAGGAATCACTACCTTACTAAGAAGAGAAAGTTATATCAAGATAGAAGAGCAAATATATGACAAGTAGAGTAGGTATGTGTTACTCAGAGGCAAATGGGGAAATAAAAGAATTACACTAAGGAATGTCTATATCCTTCCTAGTATACAGAAGGAGAAACTGAGGATCTGAAGAGCAGTAGTAGAATTTCAACAAGGAGTCATGTTTCTAGCAGGAGAATAGAATGTAGTAAAAAAAAACAGAGTGATGTGAGTGGGATCAAGAAAAAATGATGTCATAGGGGCATTTCTTAAGGCAATTTTGTGGGTCCATGGTTGTTTGGACACTGAGAAAATGTGGCAGACAACTGAAGATTATCTTTCATGCAGGAAAGTTTAGAAGTTGGTCTAGGTTAGACCGGATATACCTGTCACAGGATCATAGGAAGTTACTAGGCTATTGGCCCTGAGGCCCTTATAAGCCTAGCCAAGAGTTTAGCCCATGTTTAGACAAGTCAGCACCCAAAGCCCCTGTTTAGCAGGGACACAAGTGGAACACAAATATCTATTAAAAAGGTCACAACACATCCCAGAACCCTTTTGGATAACGCTTCTACAGCTGGTAAAGTGAGAAGCCCCAAAGAGAAGTAGAATGGAAAGGCACTACAGGGCAGGTAAGAGATGGTGGAGAAACCAAGTTAAGAGAGGAAAAACTATCTCTGTAGTTTAAAATGGTATTTGGTGGAATGTTCAGCCTACAGAACCAATGAAGCCAGTACTGGGACAGACCTAAAATAGATTATGAGAATTCCTACAGGAAGAAGACAGGAAAAACTTGGAGGAGGGAATATGGTTGCAGAGATATAAATTAGAGAGAATGAAATAATTGTAGCACAAAGAGGTTTCCCTAGGCATGAAAGAAAGGAATGAGCGGGAGGGTCTTGAAAGGAAAGTTAAATGAGTGATTAGAAGAAGCAGTGGAGAGGAAACGGCTGATAATTAAACAAAGATACTTTACCTGCACTCCTAAGCTCCAGAGAAAGCTGGCTAGTAAATAATGGCAAAAAGTGGAAAGAAGCATAAGAAAATTGTGGGCTATATGAAATGGTAAAATATATAAGAAGCTGGATCAAATATGCAGAGTGTTTAAAGAATACTATGAGGGACAATATGCAGTACAGCAAGTTGAGGCAAATTGGAAGGGGGGGCTGCACAGCAGTTTTTAGAGGCACGGATGTTATTAAATGAACCCAATCAGATGGTATTGATTTAGTTTGAGCTATTACAGAGCAAGAGATTAACAACAGCATAAATACATAAGCAGTGGGAAAGTTGCCAGATTGGGATGGACTACCAACAGAAAACAAAAGACTTACTCAAATATGGCATGAATTATTTAATGCAATTTTGTAAAGAAAAAAGGATTCCTGAATTATAGAAGGCAGTAATTGAAGTAATGCTGAAAGAAGGGAAAGATTCAACTAACCCAGGGTCTTCCTACCCACTGGTTGCAGTTCTTACTCATGACTACAAGGTGTTTACAGCAATTATGATGGACAGGATTGCTGAAGTAGCTTCTGAAAATTGTCAAACTGGATCATGATAGCTCTGTGAAGGAATGGCAAATATTTAACAAGATACTGTTAGCAAACAAGATACATTTAGAAGCAGAAGAACAAAAGAAGGCCCTAATTATGCAGAGATTTGATGCACAGAAATCATTTGATAGGGTGAATTGGGACTACGTATGGAAAGTGATGGAAAAATGGGCTTCCCAACTGATTTCATTTTATTTATTTGGGAATTTTATAAGAATTCTATGGCAAGAATAAAAATAAATGGAAGAGTATCCTCTGAGTTAAAAATATGTAGAGGAATAGAACAAGACTGTCACCTATCTCCACTGTTGTTTTCATTTTTTGGAGCCTCTAGCACAACATATTAGACAATCAGATGCCAGACAAAGAAGAGGCAGAAAGTAGCCATGTTCATGGATAATGTGCATTTATTCTTAACTAACTCAGATCGAGATATACCAGGGTTGTTTCAAGTATACTGAGGCCCTTTACATCAATATCAGGTTACAATGTCAGTGAAGATAATACTAAGTTGATTTGTGTAATTACGCCCAGACAAATAGGCTGATGCAGGAGTATCCTAATGTATTTTTTGTTATAAACACCTTTATTGAATTACTACTTGTGACATAGGCACATTTACAATTATACAAAAGTAATCAAACTGTATTAACAAACATTATAATTCACATATATTGATATATATCATATAACCTAAGCAATGTTACATAAATTATTCAATTCCTGCTCTAGTTGCAAGCATTTTACATCATAAGCCATACTAACACACTCCCATTTGCATTATACATCACTTATAGTCAACGCAATCATTTTGAGTCAAACATATACAGTAGCTCATTTAAGTCCTGCCTTCTTTTAAACCTCATTCCTCCCCTGTATGTATTATTCCCACAATTCCCATTTCCTATGTAGTTTGCTTCTACACTTTTCTAAAGATCTCAGTTCCAGTTGTTTTATCTTTATTATTATATTCACTGCTTGTAATATAGTTGGCTTAGATTTCGTTTTCCATTTTCTAGAAATTGCTCTTTTGGCAACCACCATAATTAGACACAGCAAAGCCTTAACATGTCTAGGCAATTCCGATTCTGTATCATAGCACAGGAAAATCATCTCCCTCAGCATACCAATCTGCCCGCCAAGCATCTCCGACAGTGCATCCCACAGGGAATCCTTAAAGTCCACCAATCCACGTACTCTCAGAAAATGTTCCCAAGTACCTCTTTCTGCCCCATCACACCTCCAATATTTGCTGTCTACCTGAGGAAAATTTCTCTGGAGTCTACTAGGGGTATAAAATTATCTATGTAAACATTTCCAAGCAAAAATCCTAAATCTTCTAGATTTTGTTGCATATTTGGGAGGCAGACATATATCCTCCCATTGGTTCTTTGTGAATTGCTTATCCAGTCTCTCTTCCTAATCCTTTCTAAGCTCCTCTGATTGATTCTTATAATTATCATGCAATATTTTTATGCTCTACTAATTATTCCTTTTTTAATGACAGCTTCTGTTCTAGATTCTACTAAAAACTTTACCAGTGCTGGTCTTTTGTTTAGCACTCCCTTTTTCTTTCTCTTTGTCTATACTCTGATATCAGTTCTTTATAAGGAAGGCAACCTCTAACCTGTGGTCTAAATAAATTCTTGGCCTCTTCCCATTCTATTACATTTCCCTCTCTAGTTATTTGTTCCCAATACCTGGGTTCCTTTGTCAGTTTTCTCCAATACATTCCAGCCCTCTCTTGCCTATTGTCGATATCCTAATTGCAGTCATCCCTGTTGTCAGAATCTCCTTTCTCCATCCTCATCTTGGTTTAGTTCATAGGTTCATAGGTGTGTACTAGGCTAATGGCCCTGGAGCCTTTACAAGCCTAGCCCATAGAAGTGCCCTGGCATCATGATGCCTGACGTTAGTTCCCAGTGTCTCTATCAAGTAGAGCCACTGGAGTGATCCCCGGGGTAAACTTTTTATTTCCCATCCACTCATCAAGATTTCTCTTGAAGAGGGCCAGTGAGGTGCTCTGTTTGACATGTATGGGAAGTCTATTCCAGAGCATGGGCAGTCTTTGGGTTATGAACCTGTCCCTCCAGCATGTTCTGTTGATTATGGTAATGAGGTTGAGGTCTCTGGAGTGTGTGGTGTGGAGGGATTGGGATTTTTTTAGATGTAGCATTTCTAACACAGCTGGGTCAGACATGGCTTTGTAAGTCAAGCAGAGTTCTTACAATACTTTCTGCTACTTTATGTATATAATATCCTGTATGATTATTGTTATTCTTCTTAAAGGCTTGCATCCAAAATCCAAGTCTCTCCTTGTTTCTTGAGCCCTGTTTCAACACCATCCCTTTCCACTTTGAATTAGAGTTTTCTGCTTGTGCTATGTATAGGAGCCATAACTGTGTAGCTTTGAAATACTCCTTCAAATTGGAAAAACCCAGTCTGCCCTGCTGTACTGAAAAAATTAGCTTATCTCACTTGACCCTTGCCATCCCCTCCTAGATAAAGCCTTTCAGCTCTTTACTAATTGCTATCCACAACTTTTCCTCTGGTTGATAAATATATGCCTGACCTACGTATAAGACTAAAGGGACTAAACATGTTTTGACTGCTTGTATTTTACTATCCATATCCATATAACAAAGCTTCCATTTTCTCAGTTTTTGTATTATCTTTTGTTTAGTCTCTCCCCCATATCCTTAGTTGCCACACCAGAATCATTTTAATTCATATTCCTAAATACTTCATTTTATCACATCCCCATAAATATGGATATTGCTGATCCAATTTGTGTGTGGTTAAAGTATATAATTGACAGCTATTGCCTTTATTTTAAATTCAAATTTTCGCCAAAAAGATCTGAAACTGTTTCAAACTGTTTCAAAATGTTCCACAGCACTGTGATGTCTCTTTCTGGTTTTGTCAGGTATAAAATAATATAATCTGCAAACAGAACCAGCATTTCTTGACTATCATACCAATTATTTTATTTTATTTATTTATTTATTACATTTGTTTACCGGGTAATGTCTGACTGGGCCATGGGCCCGATTACAGCGGAGATCCGGGGAGAAAAGCTCCACAGTGGTACAAAACAACAATTATTGAAACAATATAGGCATATATACAATATGACTGATAGAGAAGATAGACTAAGCAATTGCACTATGCAGAACTGTGATTCCTTTTTTTTAAAATTTTAAATAAGACAAAAATAGGTCATTAAAGGATAGAGGTGATAACAGAACAGGAATAGAAGTGGGTTAATAGTTACCCAGGAGTGTGGCAAGGGCACAGCCAATGATTAGTGAGATGTTCTTTTAGGAGTACTTTGAACTGATTGTGACTATGTTTTTTTGTTATTGTCTCCGGAAGAGTGTTCCAGAGTTTGGCTATTTTGTGTGAGAAGAGGGAGTTGCCATGATACCTTTGGGAGTTGGAGACATTGAGTAAGAGTTTGTTTGAAGATGTGAGAGATCTGAGATTGTTACTGGGTTGGACTAGGTGGAAGATTACTGGGCAGTCATTAGGGAGATGTATTATTTTTATTCTATCCTTGAATTTCTGAGTCCCTTTTTTTTCTTTGCCAGTGTTTCTATATATAATGCAAATAACAAGGGGGAAAGAGGACACCCATGCCTAGTTTCTCTGCTCAAACAGAAATTATCAGAGAGGACCTCACCCACTTTAATTTTTGCCTCCGATCCTTCATATATATTCTCTTAATAAATCTTATAATTTTTTTTTTTCATGAAATGCAAATGCTTCCATTGCCCTGCTCATAAAGCTCCAGCTTACTCTGTCAAATGCTTTCTCTGCATCAAGCCCCACCAACAACAATGGTATCTTCTTACATTCCGCTTTCCTCTGGATCATTAGTGTTCTGTTAATGTTGTCATATGTTTGTCTCCACTCCACAAAACCACACTGATCCTTATTTATCAACTTTGGCATCAATTTTGCCATTCTTTTAGCCATTATAGACATAAACACTTTATAATCATGGTTTAGTATTGAAGTGGCTCTCCATGAAACTGGGTCTGATGGATCTTTACCCTCTTCAGGTATCACAGCTACCACTGCTTTTCAAGGATGTTGGTACTTGTCCTCCTCTTAAAATACTGTTAAATAAAACCTTACAGATCTTTAGCAGTGTTTTCCCTCCTAACTTCCAAACTTCTATAGGAATACCATCTCTTCCAGGCAACTTTCCTGTAGATTGGTTAAGGAGTATCCTAATTTATGGCAACACTATAGATTAAGATGTTTCAAGATGCAGATAACAAAGAAAGCAGAAGAATGATCAAAAGAATCCTGGAGGTAAATAAGAAGAAAATAAAAGGGATGTTAGAGAGGCGGGAGACAATAAATGCAGACCTAGATCAAACAATTGAAGCAGTTAAAATGTTTTAGTTACCCTCATCTTACACATAGGCCAAGCAGTCCTATATAAGCTGGAAAAGAAGGAATGGTATCAGCTGAGGAGGAACATGACAAGATCCAAATCAAATGAGAAAAGACTGTAAGCAGACTGGGGCTAATGATCAGGCCAGATAGTGAAGAAGGTACGACTCTCCTGACCTGGACGAATACTATAACTCAGCATAATTTGTTTGCAGGACAATGACTGCTCTTCATTTTGGAGGACAATGACGCTCAGGCAGACGGGAGAAAGGAAAATGATGTGAAAGTTAAATGCATTTGGAGCAGTTGCGGTTATAGGTTATCAACAAGACATGCTTGGGAAGATTCTCTAAAAGTCTGGAAAGTGTATTAGAAGATAGTAATGGGGCATGGCGGAACTTTGAAATGAGGCCAATAAGGCCGAGCAAACCAAACTTCAAGATAGATGTTTCATTGCTATGAAACTGCTTGGAAAAAGATGTGGAAGCAAATTACTGGGAGCAATTAAAATAGAGAGTAGTAGAATGGAACGGAGAAAGGTAGTAGAACAATATAAAGTAGCAAAGAGAGATTAGTTACATTATAAAGGCTTGCTTAAAATATTGAAAAATATGACGGAGATGTAAGAAAATGAAAACTGGAAATACCGCTAGTGATTCAAGTTATTATTAGAAACTAGAGCAAAGGAGGCCAGAAGAGAAAAAAGTGATTAGCAGAATGTGCAAAGCCTAGTACAGAGTATTGTCATCATCAACATCAACCCCCCTCTTCCCGTTTAGTACATGGTGTCAGGGTGTCGTGTTAACTGTTGCCATCTTTCTCTATTCGGTGCCACACTCTTGCCTTCTTTAACGCTCATGCCTGACTATCACAGATCTTCTCTCACACAGCCATCCACCTCTTTGCAGGATGATCTAGTTTACTCTTTCCTTCTTCTTGCCTCCTTCTTCACCAGATTGTCTTCTGCTTTTCTGCACGTGTCCAAGCCGCAATAATCTGTTCTCTTTGATCTTTTCTGCAAATGGAGCTACTTTGGTTTCTGCTCTTATGTCCTCATTTCTTCACCTGTCCCACAGTGTGCATCCTACCACCCTTCCCAGGTACTTCATTTCCATCACCTCTAGCTTTCTTATCTGCTCTGCCTTTACTGACCAGGTTTCTGTGCCATACAGTAGTACTCATCACACCGCTGTCTTGTGCACCTTACTTTTCAGCTTCTTTGGCATTCTTCTGTCATACACTACATCTGACACTCTATGCCAGTTGGCTGCAGACCCTGTGATTCTAGCTTTGATCTCTTCATTCAGACCTCCCTTCACCTCAACCACCCCTCCCAGATACTTGCAACTGTTAACCTGTTCCACTATCTTTCCCTCAATCCCAATTCTCAGCTTCTTCTGATTTCACCAATTTGCTGCCATTACCACTATCTTATCTGTACTTAGTTTCATCCCATGTGCCTTCAACTATCCTTTGCTGAAGTTCTTGCTCAGAGTCTACTTGTAATTCCACATTGTCTGCATACAGCAACTTTGTGATCTGTCCTCTCCTGTCTGTTTGCTAATGCAGTCATCATCAGCAATGGGCTCAGAGCTGAGCCCTGATGCACACCCACTCCCACTGGGAACCCTTCAGTGAGGCCAAACACTGTACTTGAGTCATTGGTTCTTGTACACAGCTTGCACTAATTCTTCCACTGTTTCTGGAACTTCATACCACCACAGTACTGCCCAAATCAGCATTCTTGGGACCTTGTCATATGCTTTCTCCAAGTCTAGGAATACCCAGATAGACTCTTTCATCATCTCTAGCTTCTAGAAAGCCACTCTGAAAAGGCTTTTCTGAAAGCCGAGGTGTCAGAGAAGTGTTATTTGCTTTTAATGGTAAAAGAGTTTGAAGTTTTGCTGTTAATTTTTACTGCAGAAATTATGTTTTTATTTTAATAAATCAGTCTGTGTACTAAACTGAGTGAATTTGTCTGGCCTGGAACTTGTGGTGTGAGGTTTGGTTTGTTCTACAGTGTGTTGCTTCACAAATATGCTTATTCTCCAGTCATCTGGGGTATGTCTTTCTTTCCACACTGCTATGAGTACCATCAGGAGCCATTTCTCCCCTATCTCATCTAGCATCTTGTTCATATCTACTATGACCTCAACTAAGCCTGCTGCTTTCCCTGACTTCATTTTATTTTGTGCTGTTCTTACTTCTTCTAGGGTGAGCTAATCATCTTTTCTCATTGTAGACAGTGTCTGGGGCAGTGCAGCTTCTGTGGGGTTTTCTTCATTCAGAAGCTGCTGGAAGTACTCCTTCCATTTGCCTTTGATGGCCTGTGGACTTGTGAGCAGGTTGTTGCTGGAATCCTTTATGAAGGGTGTCTGACTATCTTCTTTATCTTTCTGTCTTTGTCTTGCAACCTGATATAGTTTCTTTATGTCACCTACTGCATCATTTTCTGGGAGCTGGTAGAGTGCTTACAATGCCCTGTTCTTTGCCATTGCAACTCCTTTCTTAGCTTTGTTGTTAGCCAACCAGTATTCCTTCCTAGCCTGGTCAATCTTTTTTATCTCCCACTTTTTCCTGCTCTATTTTCTTTTGATGATTTCCTAGACTTCTGCATTCCACCACCAGCTTTACTTATGTACCTTATCTACATTCCTGGCTCAGTCACATATCTGTTCTGTAGTCCTAACACATGCTGTTTTAAGGCGCTGCCATTCTTCAACTCCACCTATTTCCTCCTCTTTCTGGGGTGCCCTGGTCTCTGTTGACATTAGAGCCGTCTCTGACTATTGCTTGCAGCTGATTGTGGTAACCAGTGGTTTATGCTGTGGGCTGAGTGTTTCACTGGGGATGACTTTGCAGTCACTGAGTCTATCCCAGTGCCCTTTCCTTACTAGGAGGAAGCCTACCTGAGTTGCATGTTGGCCACTGTTGTATGTGATCTTGTGACTGTCTCTCTTTTTGAACCACGTGTTGGCTACTATCAAGCCATTTGTCAGACAAAAGTCTAGAATGGCCTCTCTTTTTTTATTCCTGTTGCCCCACCCATGAGGATCCTGGCAGTCCTCATATCCTGTTCTGTCTGTCCCGATATGTGCATTCAATTCACCCATTATCAACACCAATTCATGTTGTCCTGCTTTATGTATTAAGTCCTGCAACTGCTGTATGAATGCATCTTTTTCCTCACTATCGCAACCCTGCTGTGGGGCATAGGCTGAGATTAAGAATACTGCCCTATCATTAGGCTGGAGTTTGATTGCAGCTAGTCTGTCACTAATTCTGATGATATCCCTCACTGCCTTCTGAAGGCTCTATGTCACCACAATTCCCACACCATTTCTAACCTGTCTTCCTCCTGACTCTGTCAGTAGACTCTGGATCCCAAGCCAAGTGTCTTTGCTGCACTTCCCTTCCATCTTGTCTCTTGGATACATAGGATATCCAGCTTCCTCCACACCGTCATGTCATCTACTTCCAACCTGTGTCATGTCAATGAACCTACATTGAGTGTAACAATTCTTCATGTCATCTACTTCCAAGCTGCATCCTGCTACATTGAGTATAGCAATTCTTAGTTCATGCTTGGTAGGTTGATTGGTTTTATGTCCAGCTTCCGCTCAACAGAGCTATCCCAGTTAACCCAGGCTGGACAACTGGACACCAGTAGGTGACACAGGGCTGCTGGGATTTATGGTAGACACACACTGGCCAATAGGGCCGCATACTCCCCTCTCAATGGTCCCTGGCATAGGTCGGGATCCTCAACCCACTTATCACCAGCAAATACCAATGCTCATTTTGGTGACATTAGTCAACATGTCAAAATCACCTTGAACATTATTTTACACTGTTGAGGGGCTAGCCTGCCATCCATGTTCTTCTGTCTTGAGGATACTGCACACAACTGTAGATACCCAAAGTGGTAGGTCTATACGACTCTCCCCCTATAGGGGACCATGTAGAGTCTGTGCTGCTGCCCCCAGGTCCATTCATTGATTAGTCTGATATGGAAACACTCAGCATGTTTTTCAGGGGTGCAGGGAACCCACAGTGACACATGGAGAACATGCAAACTCCAAACAGGCATTGGCCGGAAGTCAGGATTGAACCTTGTACCTTGTGCGTGGGAGACAAAGACCTTAACCATTATGCCATGTGGTCTCAAAGTAGAGGGGGGGGGGATTAAAAGGAAAATCATTCAGTGCTAGAAAAGAACATTCAGAGAAGAAGGCTTAAGGGAAGAATTGAGTGAAATTTGCCTGGCCCCAAAGAAAGCCACCAAAGCAAGGAAGTTTAGAACATTTTATCTGCACAGATATTTTTTCCACACAGAGTAGACTGGTTAAAATGTTTCCACTGATGGATGATAGATTCTGGAGGTTCAGGCAAACCCAAAAATGGGGGACTAGAAACATACATACATACTAGGAGTGTAGTAAACTGGAAAGGATTCACTCATACATTCAAAAGATCATAGAGAGGACATTAGGAACTACAAGGCAATTAAAGCAAGGAGAATTTTATTTAAACTGGTGAAGCACCCACAGGCTAAAGAACGCACAACAGTTACTGACTCTAATATTAACAGTAGTAAAAAAGCAACCATTAGAAAAGGGAAAAGAGACCAGGTGTCAACAATTACAGAAGTGATGGAAATAGACATTGTGATGAAACAAGAAAAGAGATTCCTCCAGGAAGGGAAAAGCACATTTCACAAGAAGAAATGGAAGAAGTGAGTAGAGGTAACAAGCAATCTAGAGTTAGAGTATGTGTGGCATAATATAGCAATAACCCATGCCTGGGTGTGGGTAATGCTAAATTTACCCACGGTTGGCGTGGTTTGGTACCAAACAAAGCCAACCGTGGGTAAATTTAGCATTACCCACACCCAGAAGTGGGTTATTGCTATTATACCATGACATTATTTAAGAAAAGAAACTATTACTTTTCTTAAATAATGGCATAGTATAATGCCTGTTTACTGCCCTTCCGCAGATGTCTGGCATCCGCGGCAGTTCTGATGTACTGCGCGCCTGCGCAGTACATCAGAGCTGTGGGCAAAAGCAACGGAGAAAGCAAGATCTCCGTTGCTTTTTAGTTCGCTATGTTAAATGAGTTTAACATAGCAAGACAGTTTTAAAATGAGCAACGGACATCTCCGTTGCTTATTTTAAAACTGTCTCGCTATGTTAAACTCATTTAACATAGCGAAACTAAAAAGCAACGGAGATCTTGCTTTCTCCGTTGTTTTTAAAACACTGCCTCGCTATGTTAAATGGGTTTAACATAGCGAGACAGCTTTAAAATAAGCAACGGAGATCTCCGTTGCTTATTTTAAAGCTGTCTCGCTATGTTAAACCCATTTAACATAGCGAGACAGTGTTTAAAATCGAGTTATACTAATGGAAAAAAGTCCGGGCGACCGGACCTTTTTCCATTAGTATAACTCGATTTACAACGGGCACGCTGGCCAATCAGCGTGCACGTTTTGGGGGGATCATGGTATAACAGAAGTTAAATACTTATTTAAGTGAAGTTAATGAGAACAAAATACAAGAGGCCAGGAAATGCAGTAGTTTTTATGTATCTGTAGAAAAAAACAGTTGAAAGTTTTATACAGCTTTTTCATATGTTACATTGTCACTGGGAAAACAAAGATTAACTACAAATTTTGTAGAGCTTCCTTCACAGCCTCTGTTTACCAGTGGTATTATGTTTCCATGCTCCATTAATTTCATGATTCAGGACTACCCAAACCTAGAACATACTGAAGATGACATACTAGAATGATTTCAGTGAACAATTCCCTCTTTAACTTTGTTAGCTCCTATGAATCATCTATAAAGAGTATATTGTGGCAAATATAATGCTTCTGGCAAATCCAGCAATGATGTGATTTGTCTTATGAAGATTAATTCAGAGGATTTTAAGGTAAGTATAGAATTATAGATTTTGATGCAAGAGAATGGCTTGGCCTATGTGGTGTGCCCCTTTCCATACCAATAGCTTATTTCTTCACCCTGACCTTTCAAAAGAATCACTCTGTCTGTACCTCTGCCCTTTGCTGTTTTGAATTTCATTACTGTTTTTGCTCATACTGCTACTTTAGAAAGCTTATTCCAATCTTCCTTAATCTTTTCTGTGAAGTAATATTCTTTCTGTTTTCCATAACCCATCCATCTTGTGCTAGCAGTTTATGTTCTTATATGCAGATGTTTTTGAGATTATATCACTTTTGACTCTTTAGATACACTCCCTAAGTGACTTAAACATTTATATAATGCTACCTCTCTGGCTTTCTTCTTCAAAGCTACACATGTTAAGTTCCTATAGCCTCATTTCCCCTCTTTATGGTTTATTTTGGAGACTACATAACATTTTGTTATTCTTCTCTGAACTGCCTTATGTTCTTAAAAATATGCTTTCTCTATAAATGTATACTATATTCCAAATAGGCTCTTGTATACATCTTTATAAAAAGTATATGTTTTTCTACAAGTGTGCCTCATTCTGCCAGGTTCCTTGCTGTCATAGTGTTTGCATTAGTGATCTGACATGACTACTCTAGGTGCATTTTCTTATTCGTTGATGCTACTGATTATCTTCCAGTTTTGAACTCTATTTCTGTTTTTCCCAGATGCAGTGTTTTCGACTTTTCACAGTCTTAACAAAAAAGTGCTCATCCACCTAAACATTTCACTTATTAATCTGTCTATCAATCTATTTATTGTACATATTTATGAGTGTGTGTTTGTATTTATGTATGTATGTTTGCTTTATTGTTAAAGCGGCCTGACTGGGCCAAGCCCATTGTCAGTAGAAACCTATGGAATACAGCTCCAAAAAAAAAAAAAAACAATTTAATAGCTATACGAGAAAACGTATTTGTAAAAAGCATGCACAGCAGAACTGCTTACAGAATAGGTAGACATACAACTGGCAAAGCAAATTACGGTCATAAACTACCTAACAGACGTATTATTGAAGCAAAATCTCATCAAGTTATCAAGATCTTGGACTCAGTGGCACTTTAGCAAGTTTTGACTATAAAATGATATGTTATTCCTCATACATGTATCTCTTCATTTGTTAAATGCATCTATATACCACATTTTACCATCGAATAAAATGTGTTTCTTAGTAAGTGGTACCTCCTTTAAATATTGCCTAATAGAATTAAGCAAGGATAACTGTCTATGAAACACTAATGCTAAGTTTCCTACAACATAAGCTAATTTATCTGTCTCTCGTCTGATATAAATAGCACACAGTTACAACTTGACATTTAAAATAATGTGAATGATCTGTACTCACAAGAGCTCACTTAATCCATTATTAACATCTTTCATTTAATATTATAATAGTATTCCCCGAGGCTTACATTTATTTTAATCTTCTGTCTGAAATTTAACCTACATAACATGTTTTAAAGATACTTACAGCCATTTAAACCACAAACAGAAAATACAGTTAGCATAATCTTTACAATAAAATGCTTGTCCTATAGTGAGCTGAACTAAATATTTAGCTTCACGTGTAGTATGGGACTGTACATATTATAGTTACAACAAACTTACCTCCTAGCAAATGAAGTGTTGTAATGGTGTTATCAGTGTTAGTCCGCATATTACCTAAATTCTACTGTTTGTAAATTTGGGTCTTGTTAGCAGTATCGTTAAACTCTCCATCTTCAAATAAAATTTTACAGTTTTTGGATAATGTTCTAAATTCTAATACTATCCATAGAAATTGGGTAGCCATCCATTGATTATTATAATTACTAGTGGCATTGGTATAACAACGGCTACTTTTATGAGTTGTGTGCTGAAATTTTCTACAGGGCCCTTGAATGAGGAGCACATTCTGAGCTCCTACTGTCTGTTTTTTTTTTTTTTTCAAAATAGTTATGTTATACTCCCATCACTAATGTTCTTTGTGATACTCAACATTTCCCTCACATATCCCTCAGTGTTCATCATGTGGCATGATAAACAACTATGCTGAAGATTCTTAAAATATACTGGAATTGCAACTCCTGTATAAAAAGCGCCTGTTTACATCTACTACTTAAATCTCTTCATTACATGTATAATACAACATCCAAAAGACAGAGTGATGTTTAGTTATATCAAATTTCAGACAAGCGCTGTTTCCATATATGCATTCCCAAATCCCTATTAATTCAATCAGTGTCATGTCAGACAGAAAATATGTTTCAGCAGTAAAAAGATCCAATAAATTTAAAAATTATTCTTTAATATATATCATTCCTCCATCTGAGACACAAGATTTTAGGAAACTTGAGGATTAGCTTCTATACCTCTCCCTAAGAGTTTTTTACATTGAAGAACTTCTTCCACAACACTGGGGTGGGGGTTGATTGGCAAACTACCTTATATTGTAGGGAACTGGCATGACAAATCACTTTAATTTTTGCTTTTCTACCCGACTTAAATGAATATGTTTCTCTTGTTCCCATTTTAAAGAGGAAGTTTGTTAGGTTGAAGCATTAATACTTCCTGCTTCCTGTCACAGCTACCATTTTAGCACATTTAGGCTTGTTTTTCAGAGATGTCTTTTATTCTGGTGAAGTTCTTATAATAGGAAAAAAACTGCTAAATCAATAAAGTCTGACAAGTAATTCTTTGGGGTGTTCCTTTTTTTGTTCATTTGCTTTTAATTTTGGAAGAATTGACCTACTCTTTGATTTGTTTGTGCTGGCTGTCCTTAACCGTTGATGCAATAGCTTGTTGTCAAACAAAATTACTATTTTTGAAATCCATTTCAGTAAATATAAGTGTATTTTCAAACAATATGCTACAATATTAATAGATCAAAATCAGCATCATGGGTAATACATATCTCCAGTGAATTAATATTAACGATTAATAGTTTTATTTATTTGTTAACTGGGTAGATAAGTTAATCTAGCATTCTCTTTTTAGCCATGGATTACTCCATGCAAAAACAAAAATAAAAAATGGTATATAAAACATTCCATCATCAACTACAATAACAAAGTAAAGTACAACTGCAAGAATATAATGTTTATTTTCCAAGTACAATACTCTAGCATAGTGCAAGTTCATCAAAACAGCAAGATGCCATCTGAATGTTAATTCATCACTAATTGGTATGCATTAACCAATATATTGTGTAAGCTACAGCTTAGAGCAATACAGTAAATGTCCACAATAAGGCCATTTTCTGTGGGTTAAGAGGTCCGAAGTCTCATAGATGCAAAAGACAGAGAATACAAGTACTCTCTCTCTCTCTCTCTCTCTCTCTCTCTCAAGTTTAATAATTAGGGGGGGGGGGTGGGAGCTGAACTCAGATATATAATGAAAAGAGGTTAAACAGATCTGTAAAATGTAGAGGTAAGTCTTCTTTCATAATCATGTAAAATGAATACTGGGTAACAACATGGACTGGGAAAGTAAAGGATAGTCATGCAGCATGTCCCTGCAGCCAAGTCAAGTGGGAAACTAAGAATTAGACTATGGTCAAGTTAAAGAGATAAATGAAGTAGGACACTATGATGGGCAAGGTTCCCTACAGGAACAAGTAGCTCTGGATTTTAGAAAACTATTTAACTTTTATCCAAATGCACTGTCTTTGCATTTCTTACTTGCAAAAGTTAATTATCCCATGTCTGTGTTTCAAGCATATTACAGAATAAGTCACTGTTATTGCTAAGTTCCCATAGTCTAAAGTATGTAGTCTGTAATGATCGTCTCAGATCACAGACTCTGCTTTCAGTCCAGTTGGAAGCCATTTAAACCACCTTAGTGTGTCACAGTAGTCTTCCCTTTGAGAATTAGAAACTTACAATGGCACGCTTCCTTAAGGACATGCTTAAGGTCAAATAACATAATGGCAGTAGTTTGGCAGAAAATATTCCAGCTGTGGCATTCGAACCATTTTATCAATTAGCAATGCTAAGTCTGGACAAATGTACCCGGAATATTTTCAGCAAATTGAGACTGTGTAGAGATGTTTGCTGTTGAATGCTCTGCATGAGTCTCCCTTAAGAGCTGGATCAAGCTAGATTAACTTATGTTTAAAAGTCTGCACTTTTTCAAGTCATCTCTAAGACAGGTAATAACTTTGAAAAAAGACTCTTTTTTTTGTGAGGTATTATACCAAAAAACATGGTCTTCACATTCTTGGTATTGAAAAGCACACTCTTAGCCTGTAAGCAGTCAGTCAGGACAGCCAAATCATCCTGTAAGGCAGTGTGGATCTGTGATACTGATTGTGCGTCCTGTATACCTCAAGATCATCTGTACAGAGATCTGTATTAAGGCGGCAGAGGAGCTCCTGAGACAGCTGTTTGATGCAGATTATGAAGTTTAAGGAGACTAAAGCAAAGTCTTGCAAGATACTTAATAAAATTATTAAATGCTGAGATAGGGTGTGGTAGACCTTTATCCTAAAGCATCTACCAGTGAAACATTTTATAGCTGCTCTGAGAAACCACTTGCAAAACCCAACCTGCTCAAACAATCCCATGATTTACTATGTTAAATTCTTTTGTAAGGTCACTAGAAATGTGCTTCTGCCATGTCAAATTTAGGCTATTGGTCAGCCCAGTAATCCATATTTCTTGAACTATTCTTAGATTTGATGAACATTTAGCTTCTACAGGACCACGGTAAAACAGTGGAAAAGAGAAATGAGTAAGAAGTTGCTAGATGTACTAATATCTTGTATGAAGCCTTTCACCAAAGTGAAGTTGAAAATCCGAGTGAATGGATAAGCAATTAGGAAAGTACACAGTTTCAGAAATGAGAGGTAAGGTTCAAAAGGTTGATTAGCAATAGTAACAAGCATGTTCAAAAGTCTGTTCTGAGGTGCCAGTACTTGTGTCCTGGTGAATGTTGTAAAGTAAACTGAAGAACCAGAATTCACTAGCTGAAAGAGAAGACTTGACTCTGGCTATATTTGGTAAATAAAGGATGAATAATATTTAATGTCTCTTTAATTCATTTTGCTCCACTAATTGTAGCAAATATGTTAGATCCCATAAATATGCCTGTAAGAGCCTTCTGCTTTTAATATCCATGTCAGTGAAAAACAATTCAACTACTGCCATTCCCAACTACTATAATGCATGTAAAAGGCTCTAATTTTTTAATGAAAGGCAGGAAGTCCATAAATCAAAGGGGCAATTGGCTTATTAGCCAACAGAACTTAAGATGCCATATCTTGGACTATTCAATTATTTCAAAGTATCCTCTTTATCTACACTTTTTTTGTGTGTTATCTGTTACATAACATCACTTCAGCAATGCAGTAAATATTAGTTTCCAGAAATATGGGTTAGCAGCTTGAACAAGCCTTTTGCTTTTGTGGTGCTGCGGTAGTGTTGTCGCCTCACAGTATGACGTTGTCCTGTTCGATTCTCAGCTAGAGCGTCTTCTGTGTGGAGACTGCATAAATGGGTGCACCTTCGTTGAAGGTTGTGCGTCAGGGCTGGCAACTCGGCATGTAAAAATCTGCTGCCAATCATTAGTGGACCGGAGTTCCGCTGTGGCGACCCCTAACCCGGGAAAAGCCAAAAGACACAAACAAACATGGAAAATAGTTCAACAAAGGTCCATTTCCTAAGTTCTACAGTTCATCTAAGAGGCTTCTACAATTTAAGTTAAGAAGACAAAGCAATCCTGCATGAAGAAAGTTGAAAAACAAGTGGTTTCTATTTTTCAGACATTTTCTATTGTTTGTTCAAAGTCCAAAGGAGTCTATCCTATCAGAGATTAAATATTGGGGGGGGGGGGGTCCCTCTGTGAATGAAAAGAACTGAAAATATACCACATTTTATTTTCAGTTATGGTCGCTTGTTCTAAGTCAAAAGGAGGGGCCACTTATGAGGAAGGATTAATGTGGGCAGTTTCTGTGTGAAAGAGATAAAAGCAAATGAGTAATATCGCACAGATTTTATTTTCAGTTTATCTCACTCCATCAGTTGCTCACATCCTGAAAAGAGATATCCTGAAGAAGGTTATTAGGGAGCATTCTGTATGTAAAAGATGCTGAAATACTTCCAAGAATAAAATAATTATTTCAGATTGTTTCAGATAGATCCTTGTGACATCCCCACGCTGGGCCAGTAATCAAGGAGCCTAAATCCTCACCATTAACACTGGAAAGGGAAGTTCACTTGGAATACAAATGGATATACTCAGTAATTCCTGATGCAGTCCTCTTTGCATCAAGCACAATTTATCTTATGAGCACTGAGAAAACACGCTCAGTCTGGGGGCTGGTTCCTCTGTATGTCTGTCAAACCTCCAGTAAGACTCCCCAGTGGCACACCTTAGAGTTGAATTGTTAGCTGGGGTTCCAAGCTAAATCCTTCCACACCCTCTCTGTGAAACCAGTGCTTTGTGTCCCTGCTCCAAGCAACTGACACACACACTCAGCTGACACACACACACACTTTGAGATTTGATTTGCAAACACACACACACACACACACACACACACACACACACACACACACACCTGAGAAAGGTTGGCATAAATTCACCTGCTGTGTCCCCTCTGCCACCAGAACCCATGCCAGCTACTTTAAAGCTCTTACAAGGGTACCCAATTACACTAAGTGAAATTAATATTAATTCAAATGATAATGTTGACCAAACAGCAAGTCTTTCAAAAGTGACCAGAGTTGTCACCAAATAAATATGTCCAAATAGTCTCAAAGCTTAAATATTTTCTAAAAATGACCTGCCACAATGAAAAGTTTAAATACATTTAATAATAAATAATAAACAAACAAGAAAATACTAAATATCTATTTACAATAAACACCAGAGTTTCAGTCACAGGAGAATATTAAAAATAACACTGATGAAAAGTTTCACACAGTTATAGAAAAAACACTATTTAGCTAGTCTCACTATCTATTCCTGATTGACTAAAATAATTACTGTTCCTACGTACTGAATAGAGAAAGGCAAGAGGGGTCAGTGGTCCTTGTTGTCATATCCAAGGCAGAATACAGAATGCTGCTGAGACTTCAGTCTCCTCTAATATTAAAATGTTATTTCTGTACAGAATGACAAAATATACATCTGGTCATCTGACTCTGTTTCCCGCACTATCCCCCATCACTATAAGCTACTTGGGTTTAGCACCTATGTACTACACTACACACAGATGGAGCTTTGCTCAGATGTTTGGCAGCTGCTGGAAGTCATAAAACCATAAAACCATATCACTCTTCCTACAGGAGCTACCAACTATTGCATCTCTGGCTCCATTCAAAACTGTGGGATAACATGATTATGGCTTAACCCATAAAGTAATTTAATTTCAGATACATTTTGCAAAGTCAGGTGGATTAAGCTTAACCTCTTCACTTCCATTATATGCTGTTACAATATATACATTTAAACAGTTACAATAATGCATGTACATCTCTTTTCCTTCAGGCAGGGCACACTGTTTATACATTTTAACACAAGTAAACTTCACAAATACATTTTCAGCACAAGCATCTGTACAAATCAGTTTAATATACAAATGACATATAATTATTTACAAAATTCCAGCTAGCTATGCTGGCATATGCTATAAATCCACTGACCTTTTTCTCCTGGCATGGCTGGCAGTGCCTCCTATAGTCACAATTCTGTCTCCTGTTCACAGCCAAAGAAGAACTAGCCTATCAGTGGTATTCTGAAATGACAAAAGAGATGAACATACTTCCCTGGAAGAAGTAAGTCTTGTATATTTTGTTTTCAGATACTCCCTGTCATTTGTTTAAAGTCAGAGGAGACATAAGCTGGAAGGAGTTATTCTGGTGTGAAATACTTCCTGGAAAACATAAATACTGGGAGCTTTATTTTTCAATTTCTGTCAATAACTCATGGGCAGAGGAGGGATATCTTGTCAAGGTTTAGTCTGTGGGAATGATCATTATGTGAAGTACTTCTTTTTACTTTTGCATCATCTTAAAATACTCAATTGTATTTATTACTGCTTGGTGTAACTCATTCTAAGCCTTTTGGTTTAAACACTTGGGCTTCGGACCAGTTAGTTGTTTTGCACTGAGAGGGTTTGTGGTCTGCACTGTTGTGGCAGAACAGGTAGCTTACATCCTCCTAGGTTGAGAACTGCTGATTGAGGGCTCAGTGTCTGTTATTCTAAAAGTGTATTAATTCTGGTTTAAGCACTTGGGCTTTCAAGCCAGTTATTTTACATTAAGAGGGTTCGTGGTCTGCACTCTTGTGGGAGGAGAGGCTGGACTCTGCCCTTCTGAGCTGGGAATTTCTGGTTAAAGGCTTATAGTGCATGCATATCTGAACTGTTTCTTACTGAAGTTGGTGCGCCTTGTTTGCTGTGGCATAGACTGGATTCGGGCCTGCTGGATCTAGCTTTGTTTGTGTAACTTGAGCACTAATCCAGACATTCTCTAAAGTATTCAATGGTATTTATTACTGCTTGGTTGTAACTTGATTAAAGTGTAGCTATCATTCAAGTCTTTTGGATTAAGCACTTGGGCTTCAGACCAGTTGTTTTACATTAGGAAGGTTTGTGGCAAGCACTGTGGTGGCAGGACAGGTAGCTTTCATCCTTCTAAGTTGGGAACTGCTGATTGAGAGCCCAGTGTCCAAGTGTATTAGTTCTGGTTTAGGCACTTTGGCTTCAGGCCAGTTATTTTACATTAAGAAGGTTCGTGGTCTGCACTCTTGTGGGAGAAGTGGCTGGACTCTGCCCTTCTGAGCTGGGAATTTCTGGTTAAAGGTTTATAGTGCCTGAATATTTGAACTGTATCTTACTGAAATTGGTACACCTTGTTTGCTCTAGCATAGACTAGATCCAGGCCTGCTGAATCTAGCTTTGTTTATATGCTTGTTGTTTGTTTGCTTGTTATTTCCCTGGAAGCTAATTCCACCTAATACGCAACTTCTCAGTGCTTCTGTGGATCACTAGTGATATCTGCATTGCTTACTGTACTTATTTCCTTGTTTCACTTGAAAGAAAGTTACTGTTTGTCGTGTTTGCATTTAGTTACTTGTAACACATTGCACTCAAGTTACCTGGCACTTGCTCACTAAAGCAATTATATAAGTCAGCACTAAAAATTAAAAGCACTACACCCTCACTCCCCACTGGCCCTTGTTTTCAATTAAGGATTTCCCAATATTATTCTAGCATGTCCAAAGGTCAGTTGTTAATCTCCTCTCCGGTCCAGCTGGTGAATCTGGGAATCTTGAGGCAATGTTATAACTGCCTCATGTACACAGACAACCCTCTCCTCCTCCCACATAACACAAATACTTGTGAGAGATGCAGCTATTTAGCCAAACTGGAGGCTGAGCTCTCTCAACTCAGGACTGGCAAGACCAGACAGGAGGAGAAGGCAACTACACACACCACAAAACCAGCCTCACATAATGCTACCACTCCACTGAATCAAACACATAAACACACAAAGACATACTCGAGGCTCTGAGTAAAAATTTACCTAAACAGCAGAGGCCTCCAAAGCAGACAACCAAACAACTGCTACCTCAAGACACCCCACAAGCAACACATAAACCGCAAAAGCAGTGTGCAAAGCAGTCACAGCCCTTAAGGCCAAATACAACACCAAACATACTTGTCATAGGTGACTCCATAGTCAGACACACTGACGTCCCACTCACCAGGCTGAACAAGGAGAGGGTCACAGTAAGCTGCCTATCGGGCGCTAGAATCCGCCACATAACACAAGCACTCGGGTCACTCCACGGCAAGTACAAATATGACACAGTCATTGTCCATGCTGGTGTGAACGACCTGAGACATACCTCCCTGGACTACATGAAAAGAGACATAGAGGAGCTCTCTGATTATGTAGCCCAGGCAGGTATGACCCTAACCCTGAGCAGTATCCTTCCTTCACCAAGAATGATGCCACAATATAGAGACAAGATGATCAGCTTTAACAATTGGCTTAATGTCTGGTGTCATTCAAAGGGGATCCAGTGTCTGTCTGCCTGGGATGACATGCTTGACAAGCCATGCTGCTTCAAGGGACGGCTTGCACCTGTCACCCTGGGATTCCGGATATTGGCTAAGGCTCTTGCCACCCCATAGTGCCTTTTTAGGCAAGGCTCAAATTCTAAACCTACCACCCTAGAAAACAAAATGGGAAGAAACTGAGGGTAATGCTGCTCAATGCCAGAAGTCTAAATCTCAAAATGCACGCACTCGAGGCCCTTCTCAGTATGGAGAACATCGATGTCTGTGCTGTAACTGAAACCTGGTTCAAGGCTCCTGAGAGCACCACGGCACTATTAGGTTTTACCTCATATCATGCGTTCCGGCCCCAAAACCCGGACCACAACACAAAAGGAGGGGGTGTATCCATATTCATAAAGGATACCCACACCTCCAGGTTGGTGGCAACGCATCTAAGCTCGGAAACCATCCAGGTGCAACTAACCATAGGCAAAACTGCTCTACAAATTGTAGCATGCTACAGGCCACCCTCTCAAACTCAGGAACCCCACACAGCCTTCCTGAAGACACTGGAGGGTATAAATGTATCTCCAAACACCATCATATTGGGTGACTTCAACTACCCGAATATAGACTGGGAACATTACTCAAGCCCTAACTTTCTAGCCCAACGGTTCCTGGAGTTCATAAATTCAAATGCCATGGAACAGCTAGTCACTGTTCCCACGAGAGGAGAAAATATACTAGATCTCATTGTCACAAACATGGGGACAAAATGCTCCACACGAAGTATATCCCTCATTGGTGAGATCTGATCATAAACTAATCTCACTGGAAATCCACATCCCGCCCCACCCCAAACAAAAAAGACCATAGTGAAGAACTTCTCTAAAGCAAACTTCACACGACTCAAGACTGGTGTGGTATCCTTCAAGGCCCCTGAGCCAGTGGAAACCACAACCCAAGCTGCGGAAGCCCTTACAAATGCCTTCTATGAACACCTCCAGGACTGCATGGATCAGGCAATCCCAAATAAAACCAAGACTCTTTCCACAAAGGGCAAATGTCCAGTCTGGTGGACCCCAGCCATTAACAAACTTTACAATAAGAGGAGAAAGCTATTACATGATAGAACAAAATCCATAAAAGGGAAGTCACCCCTGATCATTATTAGTAAAAAAATACGAGCACTCATAAAATCAACTAAGGCCAATTTTGAGAGGAAAATTGCCATGGATTCAAAGGACAATCATAAGGCCTTTTTCAGCTATGTTAGGAACCTGGGTGGAAACTCCCAGATATGCTCAGAATTAGTCCAAAATGATACAAAATCACTGCACCCAGAGACATTGCCAACATACTGGCAGACAGGTTCAGTGCAAACTTCACCCCTCTCCCCTAAAGGAGAGATAACTATCCCAGCCGAGTGTAGCCTCCCGGACATCTCAAATGCGCAGGTGAAAGCTGCTCTCTCTAAAGCTAAAAACACAGCATCAATGGGACCGCATGGTGTCCCCGGCTGTGTGCTACACGAGCTAAATGAGGAATTAAACCCGCACATAAGGCAGCTGTTTAATCTCAGCCTTACCACAGGATACGTGCCCAAGGAGTGGCGTCGGCAACGGTGGTGCCACTCCAGAAAGGCTGGGCCTCTACAGACCCTGGTAATTACCGCCCCATAAGCTTAACAAGTCTAGTCTGCAAAGCTATGGAGAGGATCATAATGGAGCTCATAAACAAAGATATAGGGGACTTGCAGACATTGGACCCGACCCAGTTTGGCTTTGTCAAGGGAAGATCATGCCTTTTGAACTTGGTCGACTTCTTCGAAACAGTCACCAAGGCCATTGATGAGGGAAAGGCAGTCCATACAGCCTACCTTGACCTTGCAAAGGCTTTCGACACAATACCCCACTCGGGTATTGTAGAAAAACTTACCAGCTTAAATGTAAACCCATATGTCACTAGATGGGTTGCAAACTGGCTTAAGGACAGAACCCACAGGGTTAGAGTTGCTGGCGCTGTGTCAGACTCCAAGCCGGTCACAAGTGGTGTCCCACAGGGCTCGGTCCTTGGCCCCTATTGTTTGGCATCTACTTCTCAGAAGTACAGGCAAACATGGGAGGACTTTGGCTGACAAAGTTTGCAGATGACTGCAAACTGGGCCATAGTGGAAAGTGCATCGGACACGGATATCCTTCAGAAGGGACTCACGGAAAAAGATAGCTGGTGCCAGAGCCATGGCCTGAAGTTAAACGCCAAAAATGTATAGTCATACCCTTCGGGAAAAACAAGGTAACCCCAAGCTACCATATAGGTGGCAATCCACTAAGCACAGAAGAGGTTATCAGGGACCTGGGGACCCAGGTTGACAGTGGCCTTTCTTTTGACACTCACGTTGCTAAAGTGGTTAGAAAGACCTTCTACATTGCCCACCTGATCATGAAGGGATTCACATCTAGATCTAGTGAGGTCATTGTTCCCCTGTACTCTTCACTTATCAGACCAATGATCGAGTACAATGCCCCATTCGGGATGTATCTCACCCGACATCTGCAGCAATTGGAGAGACCCCAAAAGTTCCTCACCAAAAGGATAAAGGGACTCCAAAATCTGTCATATGCTGCCAGATTGAAGAAACTCCAGCTCTATTCAGTCGCATACCGTCTGCTCAGAGGTGACATGTGCCTGACATACAAGGCCATGTCCAACCCGGAATTAATGGACATGCTCCACCTCAAAAATCCAAATCCACCAAAACCACTAGAGCAAGCGACTTAAACCTTAGCACGGATATAAATAGGACGTGCTGGAGGGATAGATTTATCACTCAGAGACTCCCTATGCTGTGGAATAAAATCCCGGTCCATGTGAGGCAGAGCACCTCGCTGACTCTGTTCAAGAGAAATCTAGACCTGTGGATGGGAGATCGTAGGTTTACCCCGGGAATCATCTCTGTGTCACTGCTGGACAGAGGCACAACAAACTAATGGGCACAGTATTTTTTCATATAAGGGGTGGCGTAAGCCACAAAAATTTGGGCTAGGCTTATAAATGCCTTAGGGCAGATAGCCTAGTATAAACCTATGAACCTATGAACCTATGAAAGGAATCAAAATAAACCCCAGAAAAACACATTGTATGTTGTACTGCCAAAGAGTTTCTACAACCTTTACACTATCAGAGGAGAGGTATATTTTTGTGTCACTCCGGGGCAGTGAGGTAGCCATTGTGAGAAAGTAGTTGAAATAGATCATACATAAAATACATCTTGAGTTGTATTTTAACAAGCTACTGCTACTTCTTATTCATATAAGGGTTAACCTACACAGAGGTTAGAAAGGAGTATAGGCTGCATCTGAAAAAGGCTAAACAAATGCACGCCTTGCATATTTTATTTTTGAACAAGTTCTGATACTTGTGCATGGTCAAAGGGGGGTTTCTGTGACAATCTAGTTATTTTAAGAGACTGGAAAAGTGAGGGAAAATACATTTTTATTTTCCTTTAAGGCTGTCTCTCACTTAAAACATTCATGCAAGACATCTAAAAAGAAAATCACAACAGCCCAAAGCTCTGAAGGCAATATTTGCTGATGTTTATTCAACATACGGCATGGGTAGTGAATCACTTTCTTCATCAATTGCTATAAACAATGGTCACTTTGTACCATCAATGTATACTAATGGCAAAATTGCCAACAGCTAATTCCTCTTATGACACATGAAGGCCCATGACAAAAACAAATCAGCTACCTCATATCAATAAAGGTATGTGACTAATTACATGAAATGTCCTCGTACTAATAGAGGGGTGCTAGTGATAAGTCTGAAAAGCCATCTAGTGTTACCATATGTATGCAAATGAAAAAAACAAGTCAGGCATCTCATGATAGATTGTAGGTGAAAAAGGAGTCAGATAAGAAACGGCTTAACAATACTTAATATATATCTGACAGTGATATAATAAATATTATTGCAAATGTCAAGAGCAAAGTCTCACCAAATGTAGAAAAAATGAGTTATTAGACAACCAACCAGTTAGATGACTTTTACTTAACTGAGAATCATGTAATTAACATTGAATTCCCAGATTTCCCAACACCATACAAATGTTTCAAAATATCCACTGCTGAGAATTAAGCTATTGCCAATGAAAGCATGCCATCAGCCATCCATACTGAAAGAAATAGATGTACAAACTAATTACTTACTACTAAAACACAGTCCCAGTTTCCTTGTAGTTCTGTTAGGAAACCAGTGATTCCTTCAAAATGATATGTCGTCTTTGACATATGCCTGTTAATCAGGTTAACAAAGAAACCACATGTAAGTGACCCCTGCCTGACAACCCACTCTAATCAATGTCAACTTTTCATCAGTGTGTCAGAAAAAACTGGTACTTGAACATTACAAAATTCCTCAACTTTGTAAACAACACACTTTTCATGTGTCCAACAAAATAAAACATCTCGTTTTAATATGCCTACAACAAATCTGTACATCATATACATTACACAGATGCATCGCTTGACGAACTGATTATTTTTTTCTCAAAAGTTTTTATTTTAACAGTATACACCCCTGAATGGCCTTGATTTAGTACCAAGATCCAAATCTGTGTGAAAGTCGAAATGGCAATAATGTCAGAAAATATGTATCAGACTCCATTCAAAAAACGAATCTATACGCAAATAATGATCAACAACAACTCTTATTTCACCCCCATTATACTAAACAAATTTAACGCGAATGTCTCCAGCATGCACATGCTGCTCCTTCCCAAGAGCAGATTTAATGCACATTTTGTGGTTCTGTAAACAGACACACAAGCTCTGGTGCTCCTTAAGAATGTGTCTAGAGAAAATGGGGTACCATAAATCAACATTATCCTGGGAATTGGCAATCCTTCACATCACTGATCTCAAGCTATCTAAGCTGAAATTGCATGTGCTTATTACCATTTGTTTACTAATTAAATTATACATAACCAAAAACTGGTCGGATCGGACCAAGTTAACCTGGAAAGAATTTAAAATCTTAGCCCTCAAATACATAACCTCACACAAATTGTACACAGGTAACACTAATAAGCAAGATATTATCACAATTACTGGAAACTTTTATTTGATCTCATTTTGGGAGATTAAGTAAAGAGTGAAGATCACAGTAAATTTTGTTTTTCATTGTAGATTCAGTACTACAGGATAGTCTTATTGATGTACCCGTAAGAGTTAGATCTGCTAATTGTGTCTCTGATTTTATAATATGCTAGCAGAAAAGGCCTTTTTATTGACCCGTATAAGTTCCTGAGCTAGGAAGCAGTAGCACTGTATTTGTATATATGTATATAGGTATAGATAGATTGTTCTTTTTATTCTTATTTCTTTTTCTTTCTTTTTATTTTTGTAATAATAAGGAAGATACTGACTCGTGATACTCTGTAAATATATGGATATGTTTCTTTCAACTAAACAATGTACAATTTATTTCTGATTTAAAAATAAAAAGAGATTTGAGGAAAAAAAGAAAATATGTATCAGATTTCATTGCTTATGTAAGAGAAATAGTTCAGTGGACATAATATCAAAGCATATCATATCATTCCCTTTATCAAGAAACATTCCTGTGAATAATTAACACCAAAATTAAGAGACTAGGAAAGGACAAACCACAGGAAATGCAGGCCTATCAGACTCTCCTAATGCAAGAGCCGTGTACATTTTTCTGAATATTTCTAATATACTCCTGGTCTTGTTTGGCATTTGTAACAATTCAGAGCAAAGTTCTATGGCATCCCAAATAAGGCTGTTCAGAGAAATGAAACTGGCTGTGGGAAACGGCATCTTATTGGTTGTCAAAATCTGACCCAAAACTTGATTTAGTGTTATGGCATGATAGACTCTGAAATGCAGCAACAGCTTGCATACATTTGGGCATAGTAGTAACATGGCAAAAGGTGTGATAACAGTGAAAGGATCAAGACAGATGCTACTGTTCAACAAATTAATGGAGTGATCAGATGCTAATACATTACAAAAATAAGAAAATGGCATAAGAAGAAATGTGTAAAATCTTGTTGAAGATGTTTTCAACTTATTTTATATATAGAAAGGCATTAACGACAGTCATTGCTATATATAATAAAGTGCCTCTGAAGAGACAGCATAGGTATACTAATGTAATGTTTCAGAAAAAGAAATGCCCTTCTGATGCAGAAACTGTCCTTTGCCTCTCTAACAGATGTTTCCCAGCATATAAACATATCTATCCAGATTTGTTATGCTGGATATGACACAGCTTCAAACTTGTCCACTACTAGTGGCCTGACATAGGTGAAAGGGCTGTAAACTGGAGCATCAAAAGGCTGCTACTCCTGCCTTGAGCACAGTGCAACTATATGTAAATGGAACGTGCTTCAGGGTATGTCTTACTATGAAAAATGATGTGAAACTTGCAACATTAGCTTCATCCAAATAAATAAACACAAATATAGCATTTAAAAAGGATTTTTTTATATGTATGGTCTAGACAATAGTTTGCAATTGTTTCTGTATTTATTTATTCGCTATAAGTCCTTTTGTTAAAAAAATGTACCCTGTATTTTTATTTGATTTTAAAATGATTTTTCTGTGGTATTTCATGAAATAAATGGACTCAAAACCTATAATTTATCTTATATATGTTATTTTATATTTACACTTCCACAGTTCACTTGTTATAGACTTGCTTTCATTAAAATTTGGCAACCTGTAAATTTTATTACCTTCACTTCATACCAATCATATACATTTTATTTTTTCTCAGTGGAGAAAATATAGACTACATCAAACCCATGACACACTATGTTGCTATAACAACAGAACAAAAGCCAGTATTCATTTATCTCTTAATGTAATGCTTTCTAGCAACTGTAGAGTTTGAATAGAAAAACTGAGAATTAATATACAAAATATGAAATTGCAGCCGTTCCCTTGCATCTGTAATTAGAAACACCCATTAAAGAAAGTTTCCAGATGCCTACCCAAGTATGACATCCAGAAAATTTAACTAGAGAAATATATCCCGGAACAATAGGAAGGTGAAATTCCTCAGGGATCACATGTAGAGAAACATAATGTTGATTACTTTTTATCAGTGCTGGTACAATTTCTATGTGTGTACTAGCAGTGATTCTTTCCCTTCTTTTGGGAGACTTCTCTCTCTCTCTCTCTCTCTCTCTCTCTCTATTATGTATATACGTTTTTTGGGAGGATGGGGCTTGCCTCCACATTGCTGGCAAAGGAGACTCATCCTCTCTCAATAAAAATGCTTGAGGTTAACTTTTATACCCTTCTGTGTTTTGGCATTATTTCTGGCATTTCTGGTGTTCACAGTTTTGCCATTCAGCAACCCATAGTAGAACCTAGTAGGGACAAGGAATGAATATCTAGGAACCCAGAACAAGCCACTGTAGATCTTAGAATATCTTAGCCCATACACCCCGCATGTAATTCAATTCACAACAAGCATTTACATTTTGTCTGAGAGGAAATACACCACACATCAAAATCATAAGCATGCTGTGTTATGATACTAGAACTAAATTCAGTATTTACTTGTTCCTAAGAGAGGCGCCCAAGTATTTGAAATCTTGGTTAAAATAAAAAAATAAAAAAATACTGAGAATTTTGAGTTATGATTTGAGACACAAAAATTGTGGTACATTTTTCCACTTGTTTTTGTACCTGTGAAAAATGAAGAAGGATACAGCAGATCATTAATCACACATTTTACCCAGATAATTTTACTAGAAATCGATAAACTATTTCAGAAAAAAAAAAAAAAACATTGGGTTACAAAGGACCCCAAACAAGAGGAGATGGACGTTAGAATCTCACAGTTTGTAAACTTTACATTCAGTCAGAATGTTGTACATATTCCTTTTTCTCAGTGGGGCAAATATGTATATGTCAACATCCTAAAAAGTAAGGTTTTAAATCATTTGACATGTTTAAATGGAAAACATTAAAAGAAATGTAAACTGACATTCAGATTTTCAAGTTTCAGGAATTTCCCTGCCTTTAGCATTAAATCATCTACTAAGATTAATTTGTAAATGCCCATCTACATATGCTGTCTATAAATTATTTGAATGTCAAACCATCTCAGGGATATAGTGATGGGTAGTTAGGGACCCAAAATAGGTCAAGGTGGACCTTATAACCTGAGGACTACAAGCTTTCATTCCATTTAGTTCAGAACAAACAAGTCCATATTCATTTTTTCTGAGTGGTGCAAACAGTATACATCACATTCTTACTCTGCAATACACTGCACCACTGTCATATCAAGACTAAAACCAGAATTTAATTGTACCTAAAAGCAAAGTTTTCAAATATCCAAAGTAGTCTAATAGAAAGAATACTAAGAACTGTGACTCACCGCACAAATATTACAGAGCCAGATGTTCTTTTGCTTTTTCCCTACAAGAATACACTAAGGACATCTTGCAAAGAAGTTTTTACTAGAAAACATAAATCCATTTCATACATATAGCTCTAGGTACATAATGAACCAGAATAGGCAAAGACAGAAGTAGAACTGTGAAACCTGAAAACTTATTTTTAGATTCAATTCATAACAAACATGTTATTACTTTTTTAACATGGGGGGTCAAATAAAGTATATAGCAGAACCTTAATTGTCCTGCATTATAACAACCAACAATGAAATAATAATAATAATAATAATAATAATAATGTTCTTCTTTTGGCTTTTCCCGGTTATGGGTCACCACAGCGGAACTCCAGTCCGCTAATAATTGGCAGTAGATTTTTACAATGCCGAGGTGCCAGCCCGACTCCCAACCTTCAATGAAGGCACAAATAATAATAATAATAATAATAATAATAATAATAATAGTCTTCTTCTTCTTTTCCTTTCAGCTGTTCCCATTAGGAATTGCCACAGCGGATCATCTGTTTCCATTTCTTCCTGTCCTCTGCATCTTGCTCTGTCACACCAACCACCTGCATGTCCTCTCTCACCACATCCATAAACCTTATCTTAGGCCTTCCTCTTTTCCTCTTACCTGGCAGCTTCATCCTTAGCATCTTTTTCCCAATATACCCAGCATCCCTCCTCAGCACATGTCCAAACCAAAGCAATCTTGCCTCTCTGGTTTTGTCTCCAAACTGTCCAACCTGAGCTGACCCTCTAATATACTGATTCCCAATCCTGTCTACCCTCGTCACACCCAGTGCAAATCTTAACATCTTTAACTCTGCCACATCCAGCTCTGACTCCTGCCTTTTTGTCAGTGCCACTGTCTCCAACTCATATAACATAGCTGGTCTCACTACCCTCTTGTAGACCTTCCCTTTCACTCTTACTGGTACTCATCTGTCACAAATCACTCCCGACACTCTTCTTTACCTCTCTTCCACACTCACCATTACTCTGAACTGTTGGTCCCAAGTATTTAAACTCATCCACCTTCACCAACTCTACTCCCTGCATCCTCAGCATTCCTCTATCTTCCCTCAAATCCACACACATATATTCTGTCTTAGTCCTACTGACCTTCATTCCTCTCCTCTCTAGAGTATATCTCCACCTCTCCAGGGTCTCCTCAACCTGTTCCCTACTCTCACTATATATCGCAACGTCATCTGCAAACATCATAGTCCACAGGGACTCCTGTCTGATCTCGTCTGTCCACCTGTCCATCACCACTGCAAATATGAAAGGGCTCAGAGCTGATCCTTGATGTAATCCCACCTCCACCTTAAATGCATCTGTCACTCCCACTGCAGATCTCACCGCTGTCATACTACCCTTGTACATATCCTGTACCACTCTTACATACTTCTCTGCCACTCCTGACTTCCTCATACAATACTACAACTCCTCTCTAGGCACCTTGTCATATGCTTTTTCTAAGTCCACAAAGACACAATGCAACTCCTTCTGACTTTTTCTGTACTTCTCCATCAACACTCTCAGAACAAACATCACATATGTAGTGCTCTTTCCTGGCATGAAACCATACTGCGGATCACTAATCATCACCTCCCTTTTTAACCTAGCTTCTACTACTCTTTCCTATAATTGCATGCTGTGACTGATCAGTTTTATCTCTCTGTAGTTACTACAGCTCTGCACATCACCCTTATTCTTAGAAATTGGTACCAAAACACTTTTTTTCCACTCCTCAGCCATCCTCTCACTTTCCAAGATTTCATTATACAATCTGGTAAAAATTCCACTGCCATTTCCCCTAAACAACTCCAAGCTTCCACAGGTATGTCATCTGGACCAACAGCCTTTCCATTCTTCATCCTCTTCATAGCTATCCTTACTTCCTCCTTGCTAATCTGTTGCACTTCCTGATTCACTATCCCCACATCAGCCAACCTTCTCTCTCTCTCTCATTCTCTTCATTCATCAGCCCCTCAAAGTACACTCTCCCTGCTTGTGAGTACGTTTTCCTCATTATCCTTTATCACCCTTACCTGCTGCACATCTTTCCTAGCTCGGTCCCACTGCCTAGCCAATCAGTACAGATCCTTTTCTCCCTCCTTAGTGTCCATCCTTTCATACAACTCTCCATACGACTTATCCTTAGCCTTTGCCACCTCTCTCTTTGCCATGCACCTCATCTCCTTATACTTCTGTCTACTTTCTTCATCTCTCTGACAATCCAACTTTTTCTTCGCCAACCTCTTTCTTTGTATACTCTCCTGTACTTCCTCATTCCACCACCAGGTCTCCTTGTCCTCCTTCCTCTGTCCAGATGTCACATCAAGCACTTTTCTAGCAGTCTCCCTTACTAGCTCTGCTGTAGTTACCCAGCTATTTGGTAACTATTCACTGCCACCCATAGCCGGCCTTAGGCATAGGCCAACTAGGCAGCCACCTAGGGTGCTGCTGTAGCAGGGGTGCTTTTCTAGTATTTATTTGGTGTAGGTAGACCAGGATGGGGGCACCAGATGGTGTGGTAGGGAGTGCCGTGGAGCCCTTTTGCCTAGGGCACCAGTTGACTTAAGGCCTCTCCTGCTGCCATCCAGTGCCTGTCTTAACTCTTCTCTGAACTCCACCTCACAATCACCCTTTTTCAATTTCCACCGTTTGATCCTTGGTGCTGCCCTCACACTCCTCCTCCTCTTCTTGATCACCAACGTCATTCTACAGACTACCATTCTACGCTGCCTAACTACACTTTCCCCTGTCACCACTTTACATTCTCCAATCTCCTTCAGACTGGCCCTTCTACATAAGATATAATCCACCTGTGTGCATCTCCCTCCACACTTGTATGTTACCCTATGCTCCTCCCTCTTGTTAAAATATGTATTCACCACAGCCATGTCCATCCTTTTTGCAAAATCCACTACCATCTGACCTTCTACATTCCTTTCCTTAACACCATACCTACCCATCACTTCCTCATCCCCTCTGTTCCCTTCACCAACATGCCCATTGAAATCTGCTCCAATCACCACTCTCTCACCCTTGAGTACAGTCATCACCACTTCATCTAACTCACTCCGAAAATTTTCTTTCTTATCCATCGCACACCCAACTTGCACTAACAACATTCATTATTACACAAATTTCCAGCTTCATAAACATCACTCTATTTGGCACTCTTTTCACCACCAAAACATAATAATAATAATAATAATAATAATAATAAATATTATTATTATTAATATTGTTATTGTTATTATTATTATTATTATTATTATTAGTTGTCATTTAAAGTTAAATTTGAAACATTTGAAGTTTTGTGATAGCAAAAAATACAGGAAATTGGGAACTGGCTCAAAAAAATTAAAAATGCTGCTGTTCTATTACTTTCAACCCAAAAGAACAACACACATATATACAGATATAGATATATAAATAAATATATATATATATATATATATATATATATATATATTGATAAATGTACATGGATGACATTCATTTGATATAATAAAGTCGAAGGGCAGGATACAAAAAAGCCTACACTAAGTGTACACAATATGTATAAAATAAAATTCTTATCACATTTTTTATGTTTTCTAGTCACTCAGAAAGATTACGCTATGTGTACATGTAGTCTACACTTTGTGGTAACCTTTATGAATCCCTGGCAATATTTAAAGCTGCAAGAATATCAGTAGGAAAACTAAAATTAGGAGGAAGAAGGTGTGAGTTATATCTGCGTTGTCTCGTCACGCAGAATGGTATACACTTAGTGTACACTTAGTGAAGGCTTTATTTAATCCAGCCCAAAACATCTAAAAGCTGTTTCTGGCACAAAACTTCTAAACTCATTAAATCAAAAACTTCTGATTTGTCCCTTTCACTATTGTTTGGTTCCATTGTTGTTATATAGAAATTGCAGAGGATCTGGGGTGCAGGAGGACATACCTCCCTGCATAAAATAGGTTTTCTTTTTTGATATTTTGAGTTTTCATATTTTAGGAAACAGCTATATATGCATGCATGCACACACACACACACACACACACACACACACACCCGCTTGTGTGTGTGTGTGTGTGTGTGTGTGTGTGTGTGTATATATGTATATATATATATATATATATATATATATATATATATATATATATATATATATATATATATATATATGGATTCATATCACTTCACCTAAAGACCATTTCACTGAAATCCATTTCACTGAAACCAAATCACCAAATGTTCATTTCACCTAAAACTTATTTCACCTAAAACACATTTCACTGACAAGTAGTACTCTAAGGCAAGTCAGAGGTATATGCCCTTTTCCCCACTGTAGTGCGATCCTGGCGTTAATATGTATAGTTAGGGGGTGTGGGGGGTGTAGCCCCCCCACTTAATTTGGTTTTATGTTGTCTGGTTTTGTTTTACATTATTTGGTAAAAGCCAACTAGGTAGGGGCCTACGGCCTCACACCCCACAGTGTGGGGGGCTGTGCCCCCCCACACCCCCTAACTATATATACTAACACCAGGATCACACTACAGTGGCGAAAAGGACATATACATTTGACTTGCCTTAGAGTACTGCTTGTCAAGAAATGAGTTTTAGGTGAAATGAACTTTAGGTGATTTGGTCTCAGTGAAATGGGTGTCAGGAAATGGTCTTTAGGTGAAGTGATACAAATCCATATATATATATATATACATATATATATATATATATATATATATATATATATATATATATATATATTTATATGGGTCTATTTCACTTACCCAAATGCTCACATCACCGACTTTCACTTCGCTGAGAGAAAAGGACCGACAAACCAGAACACCAACATTCCACTCGAGGTAAGTAACCGCTTGGCCATCCCAAAAGAAAAAAAAATGAACAAAAGTAAATCCACCCATGTGGGAGGCTTCACCCCCCCAAACCCCCCCTTACTAAATATACCAAGTCCGAGATCGCACTTCTGTGGGGGTAAGGGGCAAAGTTCAACAGGATAGCCAAGCAGTTACTTACCTCGAGTGGAATGTCGGTGTTCCGAATGTCGGTCTTCTGGTTTGTTGGTCCTTTGGTCTCGGTAAAGTGAAAGTCAGTGATGTGTCCTTTTGGGTAAGTGAAGTAGACCGATATATATAACTGAATATCCAAATCATTTGCTGTCAGACTGTTTTTGAATTAAAAACCTGAGTTGGAAGAAACTTTCAAGACCATAAGAATGTGGCAGACTGCAACATTCATTGAAACTCCATTTATAAAAAAAAAAATGTCATATGACTCTTATTCAAGGTGGAAAATATAAGTATATATTAAAGCACAATTGTACTGAGTTAGTTTTACAGTGAATCTAAAACAAAACAGTATATGTCTCCCTAAAATATTTTCTACCCATTTTGTTGTTTTAACAAAAGTCAGCATTAAGGAATGTGAAACCTCAAACATAAATTCATGGTGTAGTTATTACATCATCTTCATTCACTGAAATACAGCGCAAGTACATGTTATAACTGACTGCCCAAAATATCTTCCACTAAAATATAATAGGAAATATTAAAGAATGTCAAAGATATGTCTGCATATCTTACATACCTGCAGCTGCTATTGTAATTGTCATATGTACAAATGTATAATTACGGAACCTTCCCTGGAGTTTTTCTCCCCGGGTCTCCACTGAAAACAGGCTTCTGACCCAGTCAGACACTACTCAGTTATCAAATGTAAATAAATAAATAATATGCAGAGATCAAAATGAAAATGACCATTAGAAACTGACAAACCACAATATTTTAAAACATCTGCTTTACACCAAACATGCACCTAGCACATTTTTAGGTTACAAATATGAATGTCAGGAAAACCATAAATATATAGTAGGGCATCAACCGTAAAAGCAATATAATATGTATTTATCTTTGGACAGTATGATTTTAGCATTATTTATGCTACAGTAGAAAAATTTAAAATTTAAATGTTCAAAGAAAAATGTAACTTTATAGGTGAGTGTCCTGGTATATTTCTGTCAAAATGTCAAGAGAAAACAATCAAACTATTAAAGATATGCAGCTCTTTGTAAGTGGGGAACAAATAAGCCAGAATGGTCAGTAATTGGATAGCAAGTTTTATAAAAAAAAGTAAACGTGTAATGGGTTTAAAAGCTTAAAAATGTCTTTACAACATCAATATCAACATGAAAGTAGGAATTATTTGACTTGCAAATATAGGCAAATTAAATGGCTAAATGTGGTCAGTAAGTGTAGTGCATTGTCAGAGTTGTCCACTCTTTGGATACCAGTGTGTTCAATATGCCTGGGCCTAAGCAAAACAGAAAAGCAATCTAAGTAGTACAATGGGGTTGGGAAACCTACCACCTAATCTGCCCCCCGATACTGAGAATGGGTAGCTGTTGACAGCTGGGGGGGATCCCTTTGCTCCCAAGGTTAGCTGGCTGGAGTAAGAGGTAAAAAATACTTCAGCTATACTGAATTCATGTTATTCACTTCAGTGAATCAGGCTGCATACTCACTGCAGTTATACAAACACTACATAACTAGATAACTAGCAAATCTCAGCCATGTTTCAATAAAGGGAAAGTACAGTTGTGTAAGTAAACTTACCATAACAGTAGCTGCCCAAGTGGTCATTGCTGCAGTAGCCTTAGCTATATGGGTTATATCCTACATAGGATGTAACAGCTGGCCAGCTTCCAAAGCTTCAGGGCACCTTCCACTAAAGCATTGAACATTCAAACATCTACTGTTATAGTACAACTATACCATGGTCATCATACTGATCACTGCTGTACTAGCCTTACCCATATGGGTAGATTACCTTTGCTTACTACATATAGGAGGTGGAAGGAGAAGGGTCCAAGAGCTCCTGGAAAATGATCCTAGTAAAGCCTGATCTAGACCTAGAGAAGGAATCAGGCTTATTGTACTACATAAAGGTATGCACAGAGGGCCAAGTTGCTGCTTGCAGGATAGTTCTATAAACCAACCCTTTCCAAAGACATAGATGAAGCCAAGACCTTGGTAGACTGTGTGCTGATCCTGCCTGGAATAGTTTTGTTGCACTTAGAGTAACAAAAGATGGTAGCCTTAGACAACCATTTGTAAATAGTCTATTTTGACACAGGGTGTCCCTTCTTCTTACCCTCACAAGAAATTAACAAATTATCTGAAGAGCTGAAAGATTTTGTCTATTAAAACAGTACCTGAGTTGTCTCTGGACACACATGGTATGAAGCATCCTTTCTCCCTCATTTCTAGCTTTAGGAAAGAAAACAAGTAGATGGATAATTTGGCAGAAGGAAAATTTGGATACCACTTTAGGTATAAAGGGAGGATTAGTTCTCAAAGAAACCCATCTCTGTAGAAAACGAGAAGGCTGACTTATAGTAAGAGATTATAACTCAGACACCCGTTTAGCAGAAGTCAGAGCAATCAGTAAAAATGTTGTCATGTTAAGAACCTCAAATAACCAGGTTAGCTTGTTCAAAAAGAGCAAGTGTTAGCATTTCTAACACAAAATTAAAATCGCAAGGAGGCAACACTGGTTTTCTTGGAATCCTCTTATGCAAAACCCCTTTCAAAAACATTTTGACATGAGAATGCATGGAAAGTGTAGGATCAATCGGAGACATGCTGAAATGGTTGATAAATTAACCTTGATAGAGGAATAAGAAAGGTCATAGGATAGTAACTTACACAAATATTGTAAAACAAGAGAGCAACTAGCCCTGAATAGGTGCTGATTATGTTGTTGGCACAAACTAGGAAACCTTCTCCATTTGTTAATATATGATTTTCTAATATTAGGCTTTCTTGCCTTCATTAGTATCTGATGCACAACCTCAGTAAACAGGTACATAATGGGAATTAAGACCTTATCATCCATGTAGTCAGTTGAAGTTGACTGAGGTTGGGGTGTATCAAACACCCCAGATCTTGTGTGAGTAGATGCATTCTGTGAGGAAGCTTGTGATAATTACTCCTGGCCATTTCTAAAAGGGAAAACCACAGCTGCCTGGGTCAGAATGGAGTCACCGCAATGATCATGGGGATTTCTTCTGAATCTACAAAGTACCTTGGATATCAGTGGAATGGATGGAAAAGCATACAGGAACATTCCTGCCCAATGAAGAGAAAAGGCATCTCTCTTTCAAGCCTTCTTGCATGGAATAGTGTAGAATAATCTTGCCAGCTGATTGTTCAGACAGGAAGCATATAGGTCCCCTCGAGGAACTCCCCACAGACAGATCAAATCTTGGAAAAAGAACATTGTTTCCATTCATGAGTGTCTACCCTTGTCCTGCTCAGCTTATTTGCCACACAGTTTTCCGCTCACAGAAAGTAGGATGCCAGTAAAATGAGACTGTACTGTGACGCTATATCCCAATCTAATATGGCTAGTTTGCAAAGGGAGTACAACCTGGTTCTCTCTTGCTTACTGATGTACCACATGACTATGGCATTGTCTGTAACAACTTGACGAGTTCATAGGATCACAGGATCATAGGAGATTACTAGGCGATTGACCCGGTGGTCATTTTAAGCCTAGCCATTTCATCCTAATGTAATAAATACCATGGAAATGCTAGTCTAGTCAATACCTAAGATTGCATTTAGTGATGACTGCCCATTTTCAGGAAGGTTGTGGGGACTATCCCTGGTAAAAATTTATGGTGCTCCATCCACTCATTCAGGTTCCTCTTGAACAGTGTCATAGAGGTGCTCTGTTTTACATGAATTGGTAGCCTGTTCCAAAGACGCACCAGTTGCTGGGAGATAAATCTGTTAGTTCAGCATGTCCTATTTAAGTCACAGGCCATATTTAGGTCCCTGGAATGGGGTATCCCTAGCCCTATTTGATTTACTGATATGCAGCAAGTTGATTAGGTTTGGGTATTAGATTGCTCTGTAGGCCAGGAATAACTCTCCCCAAAGAAGTCTATACAATAAGGAGTATAGTGATAGGTCAGTCTGTGTAAGGCACATGCTGGAGCCCCTTGATCTACTTTATTAGAACCCTCTGAGGTCTCTCCAGTTGCTGCAGGTGCTTTGTGTGGTACATGCCCAATGGGGCATTATACTCAATTATGGGGTGGATTAGTGCTGAGTATAGAGGGGTTATAACCTCTTTTTCTTTTGAGGTGATGCCTTTACTAATCAAGTGTGTTATGTGGAAAGCCTTTCTTACTACAGTAGACACATGGTAGTCAAAGTTATGGTTGCAGTCAACTTGTGATCCCAGGTCCCTTACCACTTCATGGGTACTTAGGGTACTGATGTTGATTTGATAGTGTTAAGGGACATTTTTTGTGCTAAATGGAATGATGATGCATTTGTTGGCATTCAGTTTAAAACTGTGACTAATACACCACCTAGTTTGCAGTCATCTGCAAACTTGGTCAGCCACAACCCTGTAGTTTTGACCTGTACTTCTAAGAAGTATATACCAAACAGTAGGGGACCCAGCACTGACCCCTGTGGCATCTCGCTGGTAACAGGTCTGCTGGTTGATGTGGAGTCACCCATTTTGATAGTGTGTGTGTGTGTGTGTGTGTGTGTGTGTGTGTGTGTGTGTGTGTGTGTGTGTGTGTGTGTGTGTGTGTGTGTCTCTGTTTTTTGAGCCAGTTGGCAACCCATCTTACAACAAAGGGGTTTACATTCAGTTTGAAGTTTATCGGTAATGCCTGAATGTGGGATTGTGCTGAAAGCCTTTGCCAAGTCGAGGTATGCTGTGTGTACAGATTTGCCCTCGTCAATGGCCCTGGTCACATTTTCAATGAAGTCCATAAGATTTAACAGGCAGGATCTGCTCTTGATGAAGCCGAATTATGTAGGATCCAGGGTTTGGAGTTCACCTATGTCTTTATTCACGAGGTCTATGTCTTTTTTAATTTCTCCAAGTCTTTTGGGTTTCTAATACCATGATGGGAATGGACCCCATTCCTAAGTCAAAGTATAATTAAAGTTCATGAAATTAGTATTGTTTCAGTCTTTGGTGTTAGCCAGAAGTGCTCTTTGTAGCACCCACAATGTGCCCAGTAATGACTCCTGCAATTCGTACAAGTTACATGTATCGGTAACATATCTAAGTACAATTGTACATTCTTTCTTGTAAGACCCATTGCTCCTACTACTACTGGAACTATCTGGGTATCTTTCTTTCACATTGTTCTCATTTCTGCCTGCCAATCCTGGTACTTTATGACTTTGTGTCTCTCCATACGTAAGACACTGTAGTCACTGGATGTAGTGATTTCAATAATCAATGCTACTTTTGTCTTCTTTTCATGGACTACTATATCTAGTTTTCTTGCATTTCTGTTTGAACTGTTAGTAATGGATAATCCTATGTGATATAAACTTCATAATTTTCTATGATGCTTTGTGGCTCATGTTTCCAGTGTTTTGTAGCTATTTCAATATTATACTGTTTGCACAATCCCCAATGCAACAGTCTTGCTACATTATTATGCTTTTCAGTATACAGTCCTTCTGCCATTAGTATATCACAACCAGCAACAAGATGTGCAACTGTTTCAAATTCTGTTTTACAAAACCTACATTTATCTGTTTCTCCCAATGTTCAATTTACTTTGCAAACCAATGTGTACGTAGTCCACTATCTTGAGCCGCCAATATTAACCTTTCTTCTTTTGATTTAAATTCACCTCTCCTTAACTGTTCCTGGATTACATCCTGATCAACATGAGGTTGTTCCAAGAGTTTCCTATACTTGCAACTATATTTATGCATTTTCCACATTTCTTGCCTTCTCATCCGATCCTTCACCTTATATTCTTTCTTTTGTTTTTTGGCACATTCAGCTGCTACCTGATTTTTATCTACTTCTGGTTTGAGTTCCATTCCCACTACTGCTAAACTCTGCAGGGAAGTCATTTTAGATTTGTTCTCCTCATGTTTCAAAACTTTTACTACATTTGTCTTATGAGGTCAGCAGATATGTATGCAGTCCCACTATTGAAGATCTATACATGTAATCAATTTCGAGGAGGCTCGTACCTCCTTCAGAATGGGGAATATATAGTCATGGTATGCACTGACCTTTATAGATCATTTGATGAGCATGAAGCATCCTTCTTGTTTTCCTGTCCAAACTATCCAGCAACTTTTGCAGCCAGTCAATCACTCCAAAACTGTAAGTTAGGCTAGGAAGAGCAAATTCATTTATAGCTTGGACTTTCTTCCTAGATGTCAGTGCTGTTTTTAATATTAATTTAAGCCTTCTAAAATATTCCTTACTGAGTTTTATTCACATTTGTTCATGTTTTATTGTTGATCCTTCATCAATTCCTAAATGTTTATATACTCCCTCTTGTTCAAGTTCTTTTATATCACATTCCTGTCCCAAAATGATGTTTTCTTGGTACTGCAGCTTTCCAGCTTTAAAGGTTGCATTTGCACATTTATCAAGACCATGTGACATTGTTTTATCATCTGAAAAAGTTTTGACCACTTGCAGTTTTGCTTTCAGTTCCTCATTTGATGAAGGTCCATAATGGTATATTCCATGGCCTTACAGATGAGACTGATCAAGCTTATGGGTCTGTAATTCCCTGAGCCTATTGCTAAGCCACCTTTGTGGAGGAGAATAACTGTTGCTGTTCTCCATTCTGTAGGAACAAAGCCTGTGGTTAGGCTATGACTGAAAAGGGTACTTAATGGTGATGCTAGTTCATGTTTTAGTCTGTTTAGGAGACAGTCTGGGATGTTATCTGGTCCTATAGAGGCTGTGTTTTTTGCCTTGGACAAGGCTTTGAGGACCTGCTCTTTAGATATGTAGGAGAGGAAGTTTGGGGGAAAATTTGTGATAAATTAGGAGGGGACAGTGGAGTGAAATTTCCACCAAACCTATCCTCTAGCAAGTTTTCTAGTTTTGTGGGGTCAGTGTGTGTGATACTGTTGACCACTAGTTCTGCACATACTTGGGTCCCACCCTTTAGGTTATGTATATAGTTGTAAAAGGCCTTATGGTTATCCTTGGCTGTTCTTGCTAAGTTTCTCTCAAAGGAGCCCTTAGAGAATTTGACAAGTTGTCTTATTTGCCTGTTGAAGCTGAGGAGGGTGCTCTTCCATTGTTGGGGTCTTGCCTTTGTTTTCTTGGACAGCAGCTTTTTGCAATTATTGTAAAATATGTTGATGGATGTTTTTACTTGGAACTCTAGCTTTGATTCTTTCTGATACAACCGAGTTTATACACTTATGCAAGTGATTGTATGGGGCTTTAGTGTAAGCTTCTGCGTAGTTACCACTTCCAGCTTGGGGTGAAGTTTGGAATGCATTTATACCTTCACATAGGAGGGTATAGTTTGCTTTGGTGAAGCTTTTAGTCTGATTTCACCCTTTGTGAGTTCTTCTGTTAGTGCCAGCTTAGAAGTGACTGTTTTGTGGTCAGATTTAACTGAGGGTCTTACAGTTGTGGCAGGTATCTGTTTGACATGTTGGTGAGGACCAGATCTAGAATGTTTATTCCTCTTGTCGGGGTATGAACAATTTGTTCCAGGGCATTTGAATTAACAAAGTCAAGGATCGTTTGCATTAGCAAGTTGGGGCTAGTGTAGGTTTTCCAGTTGATGGTGGGAAAATTGAAATCCTCCATAACCAGAGTGTTCAGTAAAATTTTGATTGTCTCCAGTTTGGTCAAGTAGGCTTCATGGGCTTCATGACCCATGGAGGGGGATCTGTAACTGGCTATGACTTGAATGGGATTCTTACCAACCATAACCTGGACTTGAAGTGACTCCATGGATTTGTCATTCTAACTAGATGGGAGGTGAATTTATCTCTAATATAGATAGAAACACCGCCTCCTTTGGTTTTTACACACTCATTTTGCGGTCTAAAGGTGTGGAAGGCATTGTAGTCTTGCAAGGCCAGGGTACTCTCTGAGGCATTGAACCAGATGTTTGTGACTGCATAGACATCTACATCTTCCAGAAAGTGGAAGCACCTGAGTACCTTGATTAGGGCAAGAATTTATTCCCACAAAACACAAATACATGCGAGAGATGCAACTATACGGCCAAACTGGAGGCTGAGCTCTCTCAACATAGGACTGGCAAGACCAGTCAGGAGGAGAAGGTTACCACACACACTATAGACCCAGTCTCACATAGTACCATTACAACCTCAAATCATACACATAAACACACAAAGACATACTCGGAGGCTCTGATCAAAAATCTACCAAAACAGCAGAGGCCACCAAAGCAGACACCCAAACAACCACCACCTCAGAACACAACACCTGCAACACATAGACCTCACAGTCAGAGTGTCAAACAGTCACAGCCCTTAAGGCCAAACACAATGCCAGACACACTAGTCATTGGTGACTCCATAGTCAGACACACTGACGCCCCGCTCACCAGACTGAGTAAGGAGAAGGTCACAGTAAGCTGCCTGTCGGGCGCTAGAATCCGCCACATAACGCAAGCACTCAGGTCTCTCAACAGCAGGTACAAATATGACTCAGTCATTGTCCACGCTGGTGTAAACGACCTGAGACGCACTCCTTGGACTACATGAAAAGAGACATTGAGGAGCTCTCTGATTATGTAGCCCAGGCAGGTATGACCCTGACCTTGAGCAGTATCCTACCTTCACCAAGAATGATGCCACAATACAGAGATAAGATGATCAGCTTTAACAATTGGCTTAAACACTGGTGTCATTCAAAGGGGATCCAGTGTCTGTCTGCCTGGGATGACATGCTGGACAAGCCACGCTGCTTCGCAAGGGACGGCTTGCACCTGTCACCCCTGGGATTCCGGATATTGGCAAAGGCTCTTGCCACCCCCATAGTGCCTTTTTTAGGCAAGGCTCAAATTCTAAACCTACCACCCTAGAACACAAAAAAGGAAGAAAACTAAGGGTAATGCTGCTCAATGCCAGAAGTCTAAATCTCAAAATGCACGCACTCGAGGCCCTTCTCAGTATGGAGAACATCGATGTCTGTGTTGTGACAGAAACCTGGTTCAAGGCTCCTGAGAGCACCCCAGCGCTATCAGGTTTTACCTCATATCATGCGTTCCGGCCCCAAAATCCGGACAATACCAAGAAAGGGGGGGGTATCCATATTCATCAAGGACACCCACACCTCAAGACTGGTGGCAACGCATGATGCATCGGAGACCATCCAGGTGCAATTAACCATAGGCAAGACTGCTCTGCAAATTGTAGCATGTTACAGGCCACCCTCACAAACTCAGGAACCTCACATGGCCTTCCTGAAAACACTAGAGGGATAAATGTATCACCAAACACCATCATACTAGGTGACTTCAATTACCCTAATATAGACTGGGAACACTACTCAAGCCCAAACACCCTAGCCCAAAAGTTCCTGGAATTCATAAACTCAAATGCCATGGAACAACTAGTCACTATCCCCACAAGAGGAGATAACATACTTGATCTCATCATCACGAACATGGGAGCACAATGTTCAACACCGAAGTATACCCCTCACTGGTGAGATCAGATCACAAACTAATCTCGCTGGAGGTCCTCATCCCACCCCCACCTGAAATAAAAAAGACCACAGTAAAGAACTTCTCAAAAGCCGACTTCACACTTCTAAAGACTAGTGTGGTCTCCTTTAAGGCCCCAGAGCCGGCGGAAAACAGTACTCAAGCCGCTGAATCACTTACAAATGCCTTCTACCAGCACCTGCAGGACTGCATGGATAAGGCAATCCCAAGCAAAACAAAGACTCTTTGTACCAAAGGCAAGCATCCAGTCTGGTGGACCCCAGCCATAAACAAATTCTACAACAAAAGGAGGAAGCTACTACAAGATAGAGCAAAATCCTTAAAAGGTAAGACACCCTTGATCACTATAAGTAAAAAACTAAGAGCTCTCATAAAATCATCCAAAGCAAATTTCGAGAGAAAAATAGCTAAAGACTCAAAAGACAATCATAAGGCCTTCTTTAGCTATGTTAGAAACCTGGGAGGAAACTCCCAGATATGCTCAGAACTAGTTCAAAATGATGTGAAGATTACTGATCCTACAGACATTGCCAACATACTGGCTGACAGGTTCAGTGCAAACTTCTCCCCTCCCCAAAAGGAGAGATATCTATACCAAACGATTGCAGCCCCCCAAACATCTCCAGCGCCCAAGTGAGAACTGCTTTCTCCAAAGCAAAAAACACAGCATCCATGGGACCTGATGGTGTCCCCGGCTGTGTGCTCCACAAACTCAACGAGGAATTAAACCCACAGCTAGGACAGCTGTTTAATCAAAGTCTTACCTCTGGATACGTACCCAGGGAGTGGCGCACTGCAACTGTGGTCCCACTTCACAAAGGCGTTGCCTCCACCGACCCTGGAAATTACCGGCCCATTAGCTTGACAAGCCTTATCTGCAAAGCCATGGAAAGGATCATAATGGACCTCATAAATAAAGACATAGGGAATTTGCAGACTTTGGATCCAACCCAGTTTGGCTTTGTCAAAGGCAGATCATGCCTTTTAAACTTGGTTGACTTTTTCGAAACAGTCACCAAAGCCATTGATGAGGGAAAGGCAGTCCATACAGCCTACCTCAATCTGGCTAAGGCCTTCGATACAATACCCCACTCGAGTATCATTGAAAAACTCATCAGCTTAAATGTTAACCCATACATCACAAGATGGGTTGCAAACTGGCTGAGTGACAGAACCCACAGGGTCAGAGTTGCTGGTGCCATGTCAGACTCAAAGCCTGTCACAAGTGGTGTCCCACAGGGCTCAGTCCTGGGCCCACTCTTGTTTGGCATCTACTTTTCCAAGTACAAGCAAACACAGGAGGGTTATGGCTGACAAAGTTTGCAGATGACTGCAAACTGGGCGCCATAGTAGAAAACACATCTGACACAGATATCCTTCAGAAGGGTCTCACAGAAACGGATAACTGGTGCCAGAGCCACGGCCTAAAGTTAAATGCCAAAAATGCATAGTCATACCCTTCGGGAAAAACAAGGTTACCCCTAGCTACCAAATAGGTGGCAATCCACTGAGCACAGAAGAAGTTATCAGGGACCTGGGGACCCAGGTTGATAGTAGTCTGTCATTCGACACCCATGTAGCTAAAGTAGTTAGGAAGACCTTCTACATTGCCCACCTTATCATGAAGGGATTCTCATCTAGATCAAGGGAGGTCATGGTCTCCCTTTACTCATCACTCATCAGACCAATGATTGAGTACAATGCCCCATTCGGAATGTATCTGACCCGACACTTGCAGCAGCTGGAGAGGCCACAAAAGTTCCTCACCAAAAGGATAAAGGGTCTCAAAATCTGTCCTATGCTGCCCGACTGAAAGAACTCCAGCTCTATTCAGTCGCCACCGCTTGCTCAGAGGTGACCTTTGCCTAACATACAAGGCCATGTCAAACCCAGATTTGATGAATATGCTTCACCTCAAAAATCTAGATCCATCAGAGCCACAAGGGCGGAGACTTAAACCTCGACACGGCTATTAATAGGATGTGCTGGAGGGATAGATTCATCACCCAAAGACTCCCTATGCTGTGGAACAAAATCCCGGTACATGTGAGGCAGAGCACCTCGCTGGCCTTGTTCAAGAGAAATCTTGACCAATGGATGGGAGATTGCAGATATACCCCAGGGATTACCTCAGTGTCACTGCTCGACAGAGGCACAGCAAAATAATGGGTATAGTTCCCCATACTAAAGGGGTGGCGTAAGCCACAAAACGATGGGCTAGGCTTGTAAATGCCCTCGGGCAGATAGCCTAGTATGAACCTATGAACCTATGAACCTATGTGCTTGTGTCTGTCTTCATGTCCCACACACCTTGGAATTTTGTCCCTTCTGTAACTGCTCCCCAAGCAAAGTCCTAGGCATCTGTGGTGACTTACTGCTTTGAGACAGGGAAGGAGAAGGGGACATCTGGATTTAGGGATATTTGCAAGTGATTTCTCTTCTGACAAGTCCCAGCACTGGGATTTGAAAAGACAAAGGATGTTGGTGCTGGGACCAAAGAGACTTCAGACACTATTGCATCTTTCTCATGTGGAGTCTTGCCAGGGTTATCCTGAGAATCATAAATGCCATGAAACCTAATATCCTGAGGTATTCCCGTGAAGTGACTGAAGTCTGAGTGGAAAACTTTAGAATTAGATCTAGATATAGATCTATTTTTTCCCCTCTGGAAGAAAAGTTCTTTGAACTGAGGTGCATAGCTGACACCCCAGGAATAGAATCCTATGGGAAGGAGTAAAAAAAAAAGACTTTTGAATGTTCTCTTGGAACCTCTGCTTTTGTAAGAGATTTCTCACCCAAGTGAGAGATTCTTGACACTTTGAAAAAGGCTCTGCAAAGATAAGCAAGTCATCTAAATATGGAAAAATGTGGATAGTCTGTGGGATGCAATGAGCTGTAACTGCAGCTAGTCACTTTGCGAATGTTCTTGGTGCAGTGGATAGTCCAAACAGTAAGGCAGAGAACTGAAAATGTGATCCAGTTAAGGGCGCTGGAACCATAGAGCAAGGAGGGAGGAGCACCCCGCCCCCCACTTTTACAGCTGCAAGACCATGGTGGCAGCTTCTTCTATGTTCCCGTATGTCTATGCATGCGTGCATTCCTGCTGCCCACGCAATTTTAAAATACATTATAGCATAGTTTTCTGCTCACATCTGCTGCCCAATTGCCCAAGTGTTTTTGCTGCTTCCAGGTAAGCATTCAATCACATTAGTTGTTGCCCGAGTATTTTTGCTGGGGGAGGTTGTTGTTTTTATGCTGATTGTTTTCTGTGGGGAGGGGGTTTGTTGCTTTTATGCTGTGTGGATCTGCTCACATATGCTGCCCAATTGCCCAGGTAAGGAGAGTTTTGTGTGTGTGTGTGTGTGTGTGTGTGTGTGTGTGTGTGTGTGTGTGTGTGTGTGTGTGTGTGTGTGTGTGTGTGTGTGTGTGTGTGTGTGTGAAATGCCCCCGTTAGGTATACCTGGTGGTTAGTGTTACTCAGGCTTAAACTCTGTACCTTAGGTACAAGAAACAACAGCCTGAATTCTCTACCCATACCACCACGTGTGATTCAAGGAGCTGAGTCCATAGATTTCAACTCTCCAGATTTTCACAGAATATTTGGCTCATATTTTTGGTCTATTCCTCTTAAAATTTGTGGTTTTTTGGTAAGCCCTTGAAGTTAAATGTCTTCCCATTTTTCAGAACACACATGGTAACACAAAACACTTTATTCTAGCAACTTTCTAAGATTATACAAGCAATGTTTAAAATGTGTCCCTTGTTTTGGGCCTTTGCTCCCACCCACCCAAAAAATGTTTGGCTTTTTCCAGATTTCTTTTGCTGCAAAATTGAGAGTTAGTTGAAAGTGGATTTTACAAGGAGCTGAGAGCTTCAGAGGAAGAGATGTTTAGTGCTGATTATGCCAAGCCTGCTTTTATTGTTTGTAGCACAACAGATAGTATACTGGCTTTTGATGCAAAAGGCTGTGGGTTCTACTCCCACATTATGCAGATGGATTGCTGATACTGTACTGTGTTGTATTTTAAAGGGAGTGGATGCTGCAGTCCTGTGAATGTCCTCCTTTGGAGGCGTTATCTAGTAACTATGAACCTGTTATCAGTTTGCCATCCATTCCCTATTGCAATATTACTAACTTATCATTTTTTTAATGTAACATAGGCAAGTCTTCAAGGGCAACAGGCACTTTATTTGTAGATGAAACAATGAAATATAAAGTTGGTTGCTATCAGCAGCCTCTTCATTAGTTACAGATCCCTTTAATGTGGAATTATTTAGATGACTTTGACTTCTGCAGAGATTGTGCATACTTACTGATATTGGTGGATTGTAATGACAGAAGTTTGTGTAGACTTATGATGAAAATGTTCTGAATTGGGCAGTTTTGTCATTATTGGCTCACAAATTTTGTTTCATTGATTACTGGAAAAATGTTCAAAACAATAAACTTAAAACATGTTCTAACAAGTGTGCTGTATTATACAAGAAATATAATTTAATACAATCAGGAAGGTGAATAAAAGAATGCATACATGTATGCATGGCCCTAAAAATGTGTAAGGAGCCTATGGTTTGAAAACAGCCCAGAGGTAAGCTTAGTCATCCACTGGCCAGATACAAATGAATGTGGGTTTTCATGCCGTTTCAATGAATGTGAGTTTCAAGGGCAGAGAAGTTTACTGCTCATGCTAAGTCTGTTTTCATTGCGAAACTGTATTGTTTGTTTAGCAAATGGCTATCAGTGTTTGTGCTATTTTATTTCAATATCTGTAATTATTGTAGAAGTAAATAAGAAAACTATGCACGCTGACAGGTTTGAATGGTGTTTATGGTAATTGAGGAGAAATAGCCAAGTAATGGAACACTGGAGTGGCTGGGGAAGAGGCTGCTGCTGGAGCGGTAGGAGGTTGCTGCAGGAGGAGATGCTCTGGGGGGGGCTCAATCTATTACTCTGCCCAGGGTCCCATTTAACCATGATCCAGCACTGGTATTTTGCACTGTTTACTATAAAATGATCAGACGTTGGCATGAAACAATGAAGTTTCAGTTGTAAAAAAGAATAAGCACTTTTGTTCTGTGTTTGACAATGAAGGAAAGAAAGTGCTGATTATTTTTTTACAACTGGCACTTTATTTTTTCATTCTAACTTCTGATAGTTTATGGTTTTCATTGTTATTTTAATAATTAATAACAATCATATTGGTGAACATGTCAGTGCAGTTCTATGGATTGTGGACCTCAGGTTACCTCTACAAAGATACTAGTTATCAATGGAGTCCCCCAGGATTCGGTGCTTAGACTTTTTCTGTTTGGCATACACATCTCAAAAGTAAAAGGAAATACCAAAGAGCTTTGGCCGACTAAGTTTGAGATGACTGCAAGCTAGGAGCAGTTATTGAATTCCCAAATGACTTAACCGTCATGCAGGAAGGTTTGTCCCAAACAATAACTGGTGGCAGAATCATGAATTGAAACTAAACTCCAAAAAATACATTATCATATCCTTTGGGAAGTCATCTACTCCAGGGAACTGCCAAATTGACAATACCCCCTGAGAACTGACCCAGTTGTTTGGCATTTGGGAACTTGTGTGTACAGTGACCAAACTTTTGACCAGCATGTGCCCAGAGTCATAAAGTCTTTCTATATTGCACAGCTTATAAACAAACTGATTGCAACTAGCTCTAGAGATGTTATTGTCCCCCTTTACAAAGCGCTCATTAGGTCAGTCATTTTTTATAATGCCCACTTTGGCATGAATCTGTCCAGATACATGCAACAATTGGAATACCCACAGAGATATCTTACTAAAAGGCTACAAGTTTTAAACAATAGGTCTTGCGTGGACCACCTCAAAGATTTATCACTATACTCAGTATTTTACAGAGTGCTTAGAGGTGACCTGTGTCTGGCATACAAGGCATCCTCCCACCCAATACTGATGGACCTACTGAACATTAGCAAGTCAAATGGCATCAGAAATACTTAGTCCACGTATCTAAACTGAATGTTGTGGAGAGATAGATAGATATCACAGAGGCTACCACTATTCAGGAACAGACTATCCATTCAAGTAAAACAAGGCTCATCCCTGTCCATATTCAAATGCAACTTGGACCTAAGGATGGGTAATAGAAAATGTACTCCAGGATTGCCTTTTGTGCCACTAATGGACAGAGGCAGTTCTTAAATGCTGCATCCCTTACACGGGTCCCCTCAAATTTTTATTTATTTTACATTTGTTGACCAGTAGTAGTCCGACTGAACTAAAATAGCCCTTTTTTAGTGGAGGCTCAGGGGGGAAAGCCCCCCCCTCCCAAAAAAAAAAATAAAAATATTATATAATACAATACAAAGAGTAAACAGAGGCATGTTACAAAAGGATGACAGAGTCAATTATTAAAGCAAGTGTTAACAGCATTAATAATAATCAAGCAATTACATTACAGGGCATCATTAGAAATCAGGCATGTGGATAACACTTATTTGTTCAGTATAGTATTTTTGAATTGGTACAATAGAAGTTTTAGTACAAATTTCAGGGAAATGGTTATGGTAGGATATATAGGAAGGGAGAAAGTTAAGTTAAGACTAGGGAAATCAGGTTTGAAAGAGGGGGTAAGACAGGGCCATGGGTAAAAGTGATATAACCATAAGAGTGTAGAAGATAAGAGTTAGGATTAGTGGTCTATTTGTAAGTGGGTTAGGAATGATGGGACAGTTTATGGAGGGTGAGTACAGAGGCAGGACCAGAGAGTTTTTAAGTATTCTTTAGCAGCTGCTTTGAATTATTTAGGTTGATTTAGTAGTCAAACTTTTAGTGAACGCTTGTTCCAGGTGATGGTAGGATGGTAGCTATATAAGTTGCATCCGTTTTTAGTTCTAGGTTTATAGATAAGTAATAGGTCTTGGTCTGAGCTACGGAGTGATCTAGTTGGAGAGTAGTGGGACATGAGTTAAGATATGTTAGGACAGTAGGAAGGTTGGTATAGTATAGAATGTATAATTTGAAGCTGAGAGAGAAGAAGCAGGTTAGGTAGTTCCAGCCAGTTTAAGTGAGACACAGTAATGGGTTTTATAAGTATGCTGGGCAGAGAATCTGGCAAGCTTGTTGTAGGTAGAGTTAAGTTTTGCTAGTAGTGTGGTATTAAGAATATTGAGTATTTGAGAACCATATAAGAGACTGGGTAGTAGATAGGTATGTGACAGGGTTACTTTAGCATTAGGGGTGAGAAACTTTCTGTTTCTGTATAGAAGGCCTATTTTCTGATGGGTATTTTTGATACAGTTATTGATGTGCAAGTCAAATTTAAGTTGATCATCTATGGTAACGCCTAATAGTTTGGTGCTAGTCTCAGGTACAATTTGAGTGTTATTAACAGACAGTATAGTGAAAGAAGATTTAAGATGGTTAAGAGTTTTTGCAAGAAAGAGTAAGAGTTTGGTTTTCTTGGGATTCAGAATTAGTTGGTTGTTGTTGAGACAGGTTTCCACTGATGTGAAAGCTGTCTGGGTAGTAGAGATGATGCCAGTGGGAGAGTCAGAAATAGTGATCACAGTGGAATTGTCTACATATTGTAAAAGAGATGACTAAGAGAAAGAGGTATAGAGTAGATTGGTGAAAATATTAAATAGCAATGGACACAGTATGGATCCTTGGGGAACGCCCATTTTTACAGGGGGGGGGGTGGAGATCCATTTCACTGATTGAAGTTGATCAGAGAGAGAGCTGGAAAACCAAGAGACAGTAGCAGGAGTGACATTTAGATTAGACAGCTTAGAAAGGAGTAGAGTGTGAGGCTGTATCAAAGGCTTTAGAAAGGTCTAGAAATAAACAGCAGACAAGTTTGTTGTTATCACAAGCCTGGGAGATAGTGTTTGCAAAGGAGATAAGGGCAGTGTGTGTACTGTGTTTTGGGCAGAAACCATGCTAAGTGGGAGTAAGTAGGTTTTCTTGTAGTAGATATTGTAGAGCTTGCTTATGTATGCATTTTTCAAGTAGTTTAGAGAGGAGTGACAGAATGGCTATAGGTCTAAAATTGGAGATTTCTAGGGAGTTACCTCCTTTGTGAATAGGTAAAATATAAAATTCCTTCCAGATGGATGGAACTTGAGACTCAGAGACAGAGCGGTTGATCAGAATAGATACAGGAAAGGCTAGAGTATCAGTTGCTAACTGAAGAAAGTAGGAAGGAAGTAGAGCAAGGTTTTAATTTGGAGAGTAGTTGTTTGATACAAGTAGTGGATACTGGTTGAAGAGAGAAGGGTTTAGAGGAGTTGGAACTTGGAGGGGGGGGCAGAGAGATTTGGAACATTAGTTAGGGGTGGGTTTGTGTCAATCATTTTTGATACAGTATCAATAAAGAAGGTGTTAAATATAGTGGCAGTTTCTTCAGGTATACCATTTGGACAGGGATTGGTGGAGGTAGAGTGTCCAGGATGCAGTATTTGGTTGACTGAGTTCCAGAATTTATTAGTGTTTGACTTCAGTGCTATTGGAGGGTTATGGTAGAATTCCTTTTTGTCCTTTACAATGTTTTTTGTCAGATTCCTGAGTTCTTTGTATCTTTGCAGGTCAAGAGGGAGTTTACTTCTCATCCAGGTTTTCCATAACTTGTCCCTTGTTCTCATTAGGGTGTGGGTTGCTTTAGAGAGCCATGGGGATATTTTAGATTTTATTCTAAGAACACGGACTGGAGCAAGAAATTATCTATGGTATGATCACAGTTATTCTCACTAGGGCTAAAATACAATTATCAGCCATGGGATAGGTAAGAAAAATCAGGAAATGTTAATTCAAGCACCAAAAAGGAAATTGGCTAAGCTTAAAATGTCCTCCAAGTGAACCTATATCATGGTAGTAAATAGTTTTAAAAAATGCCCTTTTTAGATCACTAAGTGCCCCTCTTACCCACCTCTCCCCAGCCTCCAACAGCTTCAGATGCCTCTGGATCCAGACACACAAAACATTAAGAAACAGTTGAAGTTTGAATGAACAGGGATGTGATGTTCAGCAACTTTTTAAATCATGAGGAAGAGCAGGCAATATATTGTAAAGTGAAATAATTTTGAACTCAGGCACTATCATAAACAGGTTTAGGAAAGAAAGATCCAGAACGGGTATCCAAGCATTTTCTTTCTTTGGTACTAAAAACATCCTTGAATAAAAAAAAAAAAAACTTTCCCCACCTAGGAAGGAGGTACTGGTTCTGTCACTCCTTGGGACAGCATATGATGAAGAACCAGTGGAAACAAAACAGTCTGATGTAGAGGATGAGGAATGACCCTCTGGAAAGGAGGAATTTCCTCCTTGTGCCATCTGTAACCCATTTTTCTGAAACTATCTATTGCCAAAGAGAAAAATGGAGATTCAGACTTTCTGGAAGAAAAAAATGGCCAGGGTGAGAGGAGTTCATAAGGTCTCTTGAATAGTCATTCAGGCTTGTTGGACTGCCCTTGGTTTGGGGAGGTTTGAGACTTCTTTTTGGAACCCCCTTGCCATTTCTTCTTAACAATCCATTCACCTGTATTTTGATGAGACTGTTTATTCAGTTCTTTGCCAAAATTGGAAGAGGAGATAAAAAATCCATTGGAAAATTTGTAAAAGGAGAGCTAAAAAATGTTAGAGCTTCCTCGGAGCAGCCTGCCCCTTTCATCACACTTTTTAATCACGCTGCAGCACTAAAACTCGATCCAAGAGAGAGTTTAAAATCTCATTTTTACATCTACTGGGAGGTTCTGAGAATAAAGCCAAGCAAATCTCCTCAAAACAGAACCAGCAGCCATAGCCCTGGAGAAAGTATCAACAGACTTACACACACACACACACACACACACACACACACACACACACACACACACACACACACTATAAACAATGATTAGTGATTTGTACAAAAGAAGAAACTACTTTATTTAAAGCAGACTTTCCCTCACAAAAAGAAACTGTAGATAAAACATTCCTCATACTTTGACGATTTTTCAGAACAAACTTTTAACACATGGGCCCCTCAAATCAAAATTCTGAAAATCAGAGCTGTAGAAGTATGCATTTTTCCCATGCCTGTCAGTAATTTTCCCATCCTTATCAGTAAGAGTAGGATTTAAATTAACTGTTTAACAACAGTGGGGTCAACTAAAGCTATAGCTGCTGCATCTGATTTGGTAATAGTGCATAAAAAATTAAAAGACTGTGGAATTCCTCTTTCTTTTACCAGAAATTATATTACAAGAAGGATTAATAGCCTGAGCCAGACCCAGTAAATTACTTCTAAACAGAACTGAGGAGGAGTAGATACACGCTTGGTTTTCTGTTTTCTTTTTGGCAGGGAAACTGAGGCCAACAGCATTATTAGTGGCAGCAGCAGCTTCCCTAGGGATGGGCACAAAATTCTGACAAAACAGGGAAGCCTTTCCTATTTCCTGTCCCAGGACTGACAAGAGTGACTCCCTTGCCTCCTGAGGGGACCTCCAACAGCCACAGAGTACGTGCTACCCCCCCACCCCCATTTCGTAGTGGCTGTAGGTGCTGCAACAGAGGGATCCCGAGTAAAAGAGGAGTGGCCTGAGGCAAACTGATAGCCTGCGGTGGTGGCAAAGACTGTTTGTTCTTTTTTGTTTCTTTTTGTGACTGGAAGAAGACCCAACCATGGGACCAGTAGTCTCTTCCATGGTCCAGCCAAAAATAGTGCATCTTTCCTAGGGAAGATAAGCAGCAATTGTCATTTGCCGCTACCAGTCCACAAAAGTTACTTTTTCTGACAAAAAAAACACAGTAAAAGCACTTTGAAACACCATGCCAGCCCCACAAAAGTAAATAAACATAATTTCTCCACAGAAAAAAACATTTTTAGATACTTTATACCACTTTGAAACTGAGACAAAAATGAGCACCTCATTTAAAAATACATTACAGTCCCAAATAGTCTGTTAAAATAGAACACTCCTAGCTTAAAAATAACTTCCCTGAAGAGGAAAGTAATAATATAAAACAACCACAAAAATGGAAGTTTTTCTCCAAAGGGAACATATCTGCCCTGTAAGGGAACAGTACAAGCTAACCATCAATCCTTGAAAGCCTCTGAGGAGTGCACTGTTTGGTGGCAGTAAAGCCCTGAAGGGCCTTTCACCCAAAATTGCACCTTAATCAGCTCAGCTCAAGCTGTCTGACAGTTTGGATGTGTAGAAGGTACCCTAATGCGTTGGAAGCTGGCTGGCTGTTATATTCTTGGCAGGTTATAAACCATAAAGCTAAGGCTACTGCAGCAGTGATCAATATGATGAACATCATTCTTTCAAGATAAAAGTTGTTCAAAACAAAGGAATTGTCAACATGTGTGATATAAATAATAGCATAATAAAAAACGAGCCCAACAGTGCTAAGTCCACTATAAATAAAAAGTTGTCACTGCTGAGATGAAGAAACACTTGATATTTTATTATTCACACAAAAGATTAAAAAGTCCAACTGATTGAGCGCTTTCTTCCCTCCTATAGGGATTTCATCAGGGGTGAAATGCTGATTACCCATCCATTGGTCCAAGTTGCACTTAAATAGGGATAAGGAAGAACTCTGCTTCACATGGATAGGGAGCCTGTTCCAGAGAATGTGAATTCTCTGAGAAAGATATCTGTCTCTCCAACATGTCCTATTTATGTTGTAAGCAAAATTGATGTATTTTAATCCAGCAGTTCTGATGCTGTTTGTTTTGTGGATGTGCAAAAGGTTCATCATAACAGGGTCTCAGGATGCCTTGTATGCATGCAAAGATCACATCTCAGATGTCTGTATGATACTGAGTAAAGAGACAGGGTTTTAAGGTGATCAGCATAGGACATTGTGTTTACTTCCTGTATTCTTTTTGTAAGGAATCTTTGTGGACATTCCAGTTGCTGCATATGGGGGTATTATACTCTGTGATGGGCCTGATGAGGGCTGACTACAGTGGTATGATGACCTCTCTGGACCCAGATGTCATGCCTTTGCTTATAAGTTGAACAACATAGAAAGATTTTCTTATTACCTTGGACATATGTTGGTCGAAGGCTTGGTTATGATCTACATGAGTTCTCAGATCCCTAGCTAGTGAATCAACGTTTAGGGGTGGTTTTATTGATGACATAGTTACCTGTGGTGGACATCTTCCCAAAAAAGTACTCTCATGCATTTCTTGGTACTGAGTTTTAAACCATGGCTTTGGCACCAAGTGTCTGTCTGTGTTGGACCTTCCTGAAAGCTGTTCTCTTCTTGGAGGGATTCAATAACTACACCCAGTTTGCAATCATCAATGAACTTGGTTAGCCAGAGGCCTTTGACATTGGCTTTGACATCTGAGAAGTAGATGTCAAAGAGGAGTGGGCCTAGCACAGAGTCCTGGGGGACACCACCGGTGACTAGCCTCTTTGAAGAGGTGGTCTCACCGATTCTAACTTCCTGGGTCCTGTCAGTGAGACAGCTAGCTATCCAGCATGTTATAAAGCAGTTTATACCTAGTTGTGTAAGTCTGTTGACAATGCCCAAGTGAGATATTGTATCAAATGCTGTGACCAGAGCTAGGTAGGCAGTATGAACCATTTTCCCTTCACCCATTGCCTTAGTGACTGTTCAAGAGGCATCCTGGAATGTTATTCAGGCCTATTGAGGCCATCCATGTTCTTGGCTTTAGCAAGTACAGCCAGTACATGCCCCTAATTATAGTTAGGGGGTTATGTTTGAAGGTATTTTTCAGGTATGTTTGGGGATGGGGAGGTAAAGTTGCAACTGAATTCATCTTACTTCTACAGATAAGGTAGGGGAAATGGAGGATGATGATTATATCTGATATAGTACAAGGAGTTGATAAGTTACTGAGATTAGATCCAACTATTCCGGGTTTTAACTGAGTGATATTGTCTGGCTGATATTTTGTGTGAGACTAGAAAGTGCGTCTATGTATTGTTTCCAGTTGAGCTGAAACTAGTATGAATACCTCAATCAGGATGTTTTCTGTCACCCAAGAGAGTTTGTACTTAGTTGTGTTTTGGGGAGTCTAGGGGTATGTAAATGCAGCCTATGGTCAGCGCTAGTGCAGTTTAATTTAAGTGTGATCATTTGAGAGGCCATGTATGTTAATTTTGCTGATGTAGATGGATGAATGATGTGCTGTGCACAGGCTAGACTTCCTTTAAAGAGGAAGTCTACACATCTTATGAGTTCCTTCTTGTCTGATGATACAGTGACCAGGAGGTAATAATTCAGAATCTAATAAATGTAATTTTAACAAGGTTTCAGTTATTGTTACTACATATAGCCTATACAGCAATTTGTCAGGCATGGAACAGAAGGAGTTTGTTATATGTGTGCCATGCACTGATGTGGCAAAGTCTGAGTGGTGGTGGACACGACAAGACTGTGTGCTTCTATGCAGGAGATGCTGACAGTGGTTCAAAGAATGGGGTGTATGTCTCTACATCTTAATAGTGAGACTATAAATGGTAAGAAGCTGTGTTTAGCATATATGAATGGATGTCTCAGTGGAGGGGATTTGTTTTGATACCTTAGGAAGGGCTTTTCTTGTTATGAGTTTTAGTCCTTGTAGGGAGTAGGTGTTTTGGCTACTTAGTGAACATTTAAGTATAGAGAGTGTTTGCAAAGGGTATTGAAATGTGGTATCTATGGTGATTACATATTTCTAGGGTAAATGTTAAATAAAAAGACAGTGTGATAGCTGGTGCAGAGGCTAGACGCAGCAGAAGAATACTGAGTTGGATCAGCAGAGGTAGTACTATATAATTCATGTTGCTGCTTGTAGTGCTACAGGTTAGGATTCCTTGGTGGCTGTTACTGGATTCATATTTGCAGTACTATTTTTAATACTTAGATTATTTGAATAAGTTATAAGTATACTGCTGAGCAATGTCATGGTTGCAATAATGATTTTAAGTAGCCAGCTAAGTATGGAGACCTATTGTTGGGTAAAAGCTAATGATATTTGTTAATTAGGATAAAAGTAATCTGTGTGGTGATGACACATATGTATGCAGAAAACTGATGATGTAGTAGGTGGGAGGGGTGAAGACTAAGGGCTTCACCAAAGGGAGTTTTTTCATGAAGAATACTCATGAAAAAATACCATTCAGTCTGATATATTCAATTTTTCCTACTATTTGAGTGGATAATTACTTAGAAAGCATTCAGTAAAGTACACAGAAAATTAGTTTGCCAGTTTGTCATTGCATTAATTCTAGGTCTGCAATGCACACAGTCAGCTTGCAGAAGACAACTAGGATCCAAGGATGACAGTTACACTGAGACATCAATAGAGAACACTTGTGGACAATGAGTGAGCCCATGAGAGAGTCCTCACACATTCAGTTAGATACGTGAAATTCTGAGAAAGTTGGATCAGGAAATGTAAACATTTTAAAGAGTGTTTTGATTTATTTTTCTTTTGAGCTAGGTCTGTTTTTTTTAATTGTTTGTACTTTTTTCTTTTTATTTGGTGCACTGCAACATTTTCAGCAGGTTTTTTAGATTACAAATCCTCCATTTAGTAATGTATTTTAAATCTTATTTGACGCATATGAAAACTAGTAAACTGCATTTAGAAATGGACTAGTCTGGTTAGCTGAATGCTATAAAGGCTGAAGCAATGTTCTATGTCTGCAAATGAATGTGGAATTATGGCAAATTGCAGAGACGAGACAGAAACAATATTCAGTTATATGGAAAACTGTTTTCCCTCTAGGTGTTTGAATTGCAATTTCAGTTGAATGTTGAACAACTACCACCATTAGCAGTGCCAGTAGAGCAACAAGCACCATACTCAGCTTTAGTGCAAAGCAGTGTGTTCAATTCCCACATTGGGTAGATCGACTGCTAACACTGCAGTGCAGCATGGGGGGGTGGTTGTTGCATTCCTGAGTGTATCAAACTGCGGTCCCATCTGCTTGAGTTGGTGGTAGCTAAGGTAAATGTAAAAGATCCCATGGCACCTATCAAAAAGAGTAAAGGAAGTTCCCTGATGCTCTGGCCAAATCTTCCCTAGTAGTGTAAATACCACCTCGGGTCTCTCCTGAAAAGAGGCTACTAGCCTAGTGGGACTAACCCACACAACAAAAGGATACATAAAATTAAAAAAGGAAAGAAAGAAAAAAAAGAAACATAATAGTTTACAAGAGGAGCAGATGGAATGGTACATTTTTGAGAAAATTTGCGGCATCTACAAGTATCTACCTCTGCACCATACCTTGCAACTCAACAAATTTTTGCCTTACAATTTTTTGTCTGTTCCTCATAAAATTTGTAATTTTCTGGATTTTTGTGGAATATCAGTGAGGACTGAATTCACCAAATAATGACAGGCATTTGAGTTTCAGAAAATGCATAATCCTTCAGAAAATGCATAATAAACCAACTCCTTTTACTCTAACAACTTTCTAAGTTTATAAGAATAATATTTAAAATGTGTCCCTACTTTTGGGGTTTTGTTCCTCTCATTATTTTTGGCTTTGTCCAGATTTTTCTTGCTAAGAGATTGAGAGCTATGCTGTACACCTTTGCAGACTAACATCTACTTTCCAGAAAAGCATAGAATGAAAATAAAAATAGAAGTTCATATGCTTCACAAGGAATTGGATAAACTATACGTGTTGATGTCTGCATGTCAAGTTAGGAATGTTCCTTAGAGGAGTGTCTCTAGTTCACATGTTTGCAATGACATAGAATGTGTAGGAAGCCATACATTGGAAAGTTCTCTGCTGTTATGAAGAGTAACTCAAATATCTGTACCTCATCTGCTGGCTTTAGTTTCTTACCACGAGCTCTTGTTCCCTTTTCTCAAAAGTCAAAACAGAACTCATGCTGCTGATTGTAGGGCCCACAAGACTAGCTATGAGTTGTAAGTCTCTTTTCTCGTGTTTCATTTACCAGTTGGAAGCTAAATATCTCCAGATCTTTCTCACCTTGTTGAGATGGAAAGACATGGAAATACCCAGCTTCCAAATGATAACATATTATATGGAAAAAAGCTAGCTAACCCTGATTTATGATTCTATAAAGAGGACATGGGTTACGTTTTCAAAAGAAGGGTTATATTTTAACAGGAAAGTGGCAAAGGCTAGTAAGCTACAGCTGTGTGAAGTAATCACAGAAATAAAGATTTGCAAAGACAGAGAAAACTTTTTTGACAGTCAACACTGTTTTGTCTTCCTTACTTTCCCCTCCCTTGTCTTTCAATTTTTTTTTCAGGAAGACCACAGTCTACTTTTTATAGTTAGGTTGTGTTTGTTATTGGATGTATTTTCCATAATAAAGTACCAACATTGATGTGGGAGTTTTTGTGTTTGTTTTAGAACTACATATGGTCCGTGGACTTGGAGTTTCATGACACCCTTTTTCATTTTACATATATATATATATATATATATATATATATATATATATATGTGTGTGTGTGTGTGTGTGTGTGTGTGTGTGTGTGTGTGTGTGTGTGTGTGTGCATGCATTATATGCACACTATTGTTTATTTCATTTCTAAGCAAAATGACAAAGGGAATATCATGAATGCCTGAATTCATAATTCATGTATTATAAGGTTATGAAGTATAAAAAGAAACTTGAAGCATAAATGCAGGGGTCTCTGTGTACCTCACTCTTGTCTCTTATGGGTAGTACCTTATACAACCATATTGTCTTATTTTTATGGGGTATGGTTGTACAGATAGCACATTACAAATTTTATTACTTAGCCTGCAAAATGTGGTAAAAATAGCTGAATTGAACACCATGTTGTAGTTTCACACAAATATCCTGTAACAAAGTATATTTTTAGGAATGCTGCATAGCAAGTGGAGGTTCTAATGGAATGTCCTCTGAGTTCCTCCATTAGAGATCTGCCATACCTCTGACAGCAGAATGCCGTGTGTTTCATTATCCATTTTGACAGTGCCTGTGAATTTAATAGAGTGAAATACACATTTAAGTTTGGTATTATTTTAAATGTGGCTTTATAATACTGCAACATTTTTGGAGTCTCCTCTTGTTTTATCTAATAAGTTTAGAAACAATTCTTCTTTTTCATTGGAAAATCCTGCATAGGGCGGCCACGGTGGTGCAGTGGTTAGCATTGCCACCTCACAGCAAAAGGTTCTCCGGTTCGATTCTTGGCTGGGGTGCCTTCTGTGTGGAGTCTGTATGTCCTCCCTGTGGTCGCGTGGGTTTCCTCCGGGTGCTCCGGTTTCCTCCCACATCCCAAAGACATGCAGTAGGTGGATTGGACACTCTAAATTGGCCCTAGGTGTGAGTGTGCGCATGTGTGTGCCTTCTGTGGCTGGCAACTCGACACTGTAAAACTCCACTGCCAATCATGAGCGGACAGATGATCCGCTGTGGCGACCCCTAACTGGGAAAAGCCGAAAGAAGAAAAAGAAGTGGAAAATCCTGCATAATTCCTAGAATGGTTTGAACTGTTGGTGACAAGTGGTGCTGTTTTTTTTTCTTTGTAAAATCTTTGAATGTAAGATGGTACTAAGAATCTCGTTTGAAAACTTGGCTTCAGATGTTCCTAATCACATTTGGACACAACAAACTTCTGTACCATTTCTGAACTTGTCAGAAAGTAGTTCCCTAGACATAGCACTGAGCTACAATACATGTCTGGGCTATTACTTTGACTTTGCCTATTAATAGCTGGAAACGTTTGCTGAACTCTCTCTCTCTCTCTCTCTTTCTCTCTCTCTCTCTCTCTCTCTCTTTCTATGCATAATTTCCAGGAAACCTGCTATGCCTGGTTTTCCTTTCATGAAAGAAAACAGTAAAAGAATCATTTTACAGAAACATTTAGGCTTGTCAGCATAACAGCAAAGTTGTAGCAAAGTTGTCTGTAGGTATCAGACACTGAAAATTAGTAGAAAGGCCTTGAGAAGTAGGTACATCCAGCCAATGATGTGGGAATATAATTAGCATAAAGTTTGAATACTATATTATAGCACATAACTCTTCCCACTCCCAATAAGAGTGTGGGATACAAGTCACAAACACGTTTAAAAAACTGATGGTGACAAAAATGATAGAAAAAATGTAAGCACATTATCAAAGATCAATGCAAATCTGTGGAGTTTAATGAACTGCATTGCAGAATCCTACCACACAAGGTCATTTATTTTTTTTTTGCTTCTAAAAAACAGAGGTGTTAAGATTTGTGTCCCCTTTCTTTAAATTATTGGTGCCACTAGTATGTTAGTTATGTAGTGTGTTTTTTTGTGTTCTAGACAGCTTCAAAAATCATGTGTGATGAAACGGATTCAGAAAATTGTGTAAATGTGTAAATCAAGCCTGAAAAATAGGGATATACCTCCAAAACAATTATGTGCAGGAATAAATTTGTCTTGAAAATAGGGATGTTCCTCTAAAACATGGACAGCTGAGAAGTCTGTCTGTAAGGATCCTGCAACATCCTTCCTCCCTCATTTTCCTAATGAGGGAACAAAATCTAGAATTTGGATAGATTAACATAAAACAGATTCTAACACTAAATAAAGGATGCTTGGCCCTCATAATTTGCCCCTTTTCACAACTTACTGGATAAACTGCTACTACTGTTTAACAAACATTGTGTTTATATTTTAATTCCACAACTGCTAAGAGCACCTTGCATTCTTGAACTGTATTTTTCTTGATTGTACTGCTTTTTTCAGATAGGTGGGTTACACCAATTATGTCCATCCCTTATATGAAATAATAAATACCACTTCATTCTTTCTGGCCAGAACCATCCACCTGCCTTTTTTTCCTCTTGCTATCATCTTTTCTCGCTTTATATACATACATACATACATATATATCTTAATATGGAATCCAGTTAGATGCTTTTATTTCCTTTGAAAAACTTCCATACATCTTTTATGGATTCCCAAAAGTGTGTATATATTTATGCATGCGTTCCCAGCTTGGACTGTCATTGTATTGTATTGTAGGGGTACTTGAGTTTTTCAGTGCATTGTACTGTAGTACAAATACACATCAAACCAATGATGATGCTCATCTTATATGTGCAGTGTGACGCCCGTGAACTGGCCCAGTAATCAAGGAATCTTAATCCTCACCACTAGCACCAGTGAGGGGGCGTGCACATTGGGGGGATAACAAGTACACACACAGTAAAGTACAATTTCCCTTAAGAGCACACAGAGATCACAGTCAGTCTGGGGTTGGTTTCTCTCTTTCACTCCAGATCCCCAATAAGACTCCCACTGGTACAGCTATAGGGTCCAGATCTCACACTAGTGGTCAAACTAAAACCTCCAGCACCCTCTCTATCTAACCAGTGCTGCGTGTCCCTGCCCAAGTAGCTCACACACACACACACACACACACACACACACACACACACACACACACACACACTCTCTCTCACACACACACACACACACACACACACACACACACACACACACACACACACACACACACACACACACACACACACACACACACACACACACACACACACACACTCTCTCACACACACACACACACACACACACACACACACACACACACACACACACACACACACACACACACACACACACACACACACACACACACACACACACACACTTTAAGATTTGATTTAGATACAAACACACAGACACTCCTGGGGAAGGCTAGCACAGGTTCTCCAGCTATGCCCCCTTTCTGCCCAGACTATACGGTAGTATCGGCTGCCACCAACCACTACCATCAGCTACTATAAAGACCCTTACCAAAGGGTTCCAATTCTACTGTGCAATGTTAGTATTATCCAATTGATAAGTGTGACTAAGACTTGAAGGCTATTTAGGAGTGGCCTATGCAATGTCACCAAATACATGCAAGTACTCTAGAGCTTAAATATCTCTAGACAAAACAGCCACAGTTAAAAGGTTTAAAATATTTAATAATAAATAATAAAAACACAAGACAATACTCATCAATTCAACGCAGTGCTAAAAGAGAGTTCAGAAATCACAGGAAAATACTTTAAAACAATATTGTAGGACAGTCTGACATAATTATAGAAAACAGCTAGACTAATCTTGCTCTATTTCTATCTCTGAGAGAAATCGCTATTCTAAATAAACTACTTACAGAGCAAAACAAGTTCTGGTGAGTTGTTGTTAGATCCAGGGCAAAATACAAAATGCTATCCTTTTGTCTTTAAATTGATAATACCTAGTACTGCTGAGTCATTTCAGATTACATCATTCCTGTCTTTTCTCTGATTAAGTTTCCCAGGCTCACAGAAATTAAAATTTAACATTTCTCTTTTGATCTCCACCTGCCAGGAAGCCACAGCAATAAAAAAAAACACTTTACATGTGAGATCTAGTAATTATCTATTAGCCAGATATTGGCTAAGGCTCTTGCCACCCCCATAGTGCCTTTTTTAGGCAAGGCTCAAAAGACAAACCCACCTCCTTAGAAAACAAAAATGGAAAAAAACTAAGGGTAATGCTGCTCAACGCCAGAAGTCTAAATCTCAAGATGCAGGCACTTGATGTACTCCTCAGCATGGAGAACATAGACGTCTGTGCAGTAACTGAAACCTGGTTCAAGGCTCCTGAGAGCACCCCAGCGCTACCAGGCTATACCTCGTATCATGCTTTTCGGCCCCAAAACCCGGGCCGAACCACAAAGCGAGGGGGAGTGTCCATATTCATAAAGGACACCCACACCTCCAGGTTAGTAGCAACACATGAAGCATCAGAGACCATACAGGTGCAACTAACCATAGGCAAACCTGCTATACAACTGGTAGCATGTTACAGACCACCCTCCCAATCTCAAGAACCCCACTCAGCCTTCCTGAAGACATTGGAGGATATGAATGTATCACAAAATACCATCATACTGGGAGACTTCAACTACCCAAACATAGATTGGGTACATTATTCTAGCCCTAATACCCTAGCCCAAAGGTTCCTAGAATTCATAAATTCAAATGGACTGGAACAACTAGTCACCTCTCCCACTAGGGGAGATAATATACTAGACCTGATCATCACAAACATGGGGACAAAATGCTTCACACTGGAAGTATACCCCTCACTAGTGAGATCTGACCACAAACTAATCACCCTGGATATACATATCCCACCTCCACCCCCAGCACAAAAGACCACAGTGAAAAACTTCTCAAAAGCAGACTTCACTCTTCTTAAGACTGAGATGGTATCCTTTAAGCCCACTGTGCCAGTGGATACCACATCCCACAATGCCGAATCCTTCACAAATGCTTTCTATGGACATCTCCAAGAATGCATGGATCATGCAATCCCAAACAAATCCAAGTCCCTCTCCACCAAATGTAAGCGTCCTGTCTGGTGGACCTCAGCCATAAACAAATTGTATAACAAAAGAAGGAAGCTACTGCACATCAGAGCGAAATCCCATGAAGGGAAGACATCTCTGATCAACATTAGCAGAAAACTACGTTCTCTCATAAAAACATCCAAGGCAAACTTTGAGAGAAAAATTGCTAAGGACACTAAAGATAACCACAAAGCCTTCTTCAGCTATGTTAGAAACCTGGGCGAAAACCCTCAGATATGCTCAGAGTTGGTTCACAACAACAAAAAATACACTGAACCCACAGATATTGCTAACATTCTGGCTGACAGGTTCAGTGCAAATTTCTCACCTCCTTCACCCCCAAAAGAAGAAATACTTATCCCAGCTGAATGTAATCTCCCTGTCATCTCAGATGTCCAAGTGAGAACCGCCCTAAACAAAGCAAAAAACACAGCATCAATGGGACCTGACGGTATCCCGGGGTGCGTGTTACGTGAACTCCAAGAGGAGCTAAACCCACACATAAAAATGCTATTTAACCTTAGCCTTACTTCGGGATATGTACCTGAACACTGGCGTACAGCAACAGTGGTCCCACTCCACAAGGGGGGTGCCTCTACAGACCCTGGAAACTACCGCCCCATAAGCTTGACTAGCCTGGTCTGCAAAGCTATGGAAAGAATCATTATGGAACTCATAAACGGAGACATAGGGGGACCTACAGATGCTTGATCCCTCCCAGTTTGGCTTTGTAAAGGGAAGATCCTGCCTTTTAAACCTGGTTGACTTTTTCGAAACAGTCACTAGAGCCATTGATGAGGGCAAAGCAGTCCATATAGCATACCTGGACTTGGCTAAGGCCTTCGACACAATACCCCACTCAGGCATCATAGATAAGCTAAACAGCTTAAAAGTAAACCCTTATGTCACTAGATGGGTTGCAAACTGGCTAAAGGACAGAACCCATAAAGTTAAAATCGCTGGAGCAATGTCAGACTCAAAGCCAGTCACAAGTGGTGTCCCACAGGGATCTCTCCTGGGACCCCTCTTGTTCGGCATTTATTTCTCAGATGTTAAAGCAAACATGGGAGGGCTGTGGCTGACAAAGTTCGCAGATGACTGCAAACTAGGCGCCATAGTCGATACACCAGCAGATACACACATCCTACAAAAAGGCCTCACTGAAACGGACAACTGGTGCCATAGTCACGGCCTTAAACTAAATGCCAAAAAATGTATAGTCATCCGTTTTGGAAAAAACAAAGTACCCACAAATTATCATATAGACAGCAACCCACTGAGTATGGAAAAAGTAATCAGAGACCTAGGGACCCAAGTAGACAGCGACCTCTCATTTGACACCCACGTTGCCAAAGTGGTTAGAAAAACATTCTACCTTGCACACCTCATCATGAAGGGTTTCACATCCAGATCCAAGGATGTCATTGTACCCCTATATTCCTCCCTCATCAGACCCATGATTGAGTACAATGCCCCATTTGGTATGTACCTCACCCGGCACTTGCAACAGCTGGAGAGACCATAAAAGTACCTCACCAAAAGGATCAAGGGTCTCCAACATATGTCTTATTCTGCCAGACTAAAGAAACTTCAGCTCTATTCAGTAGCATACCGCCTGCTCAGAGGTGATCTCTGCCTGACGACAAGGCCATGTCCAATCAGGATCTGATGGACATGCTCCACCTCAAAAAATCCAAATCCATCAGGACCACGAGAGCTAAAGACTTAAACCTCGGCACAAGTATGAATAGGACATGCTGGAGGGATAGATTCATAACCCAGAGGCTTCCCATGCTTTGGAACAGGATCCCAGTTCGTATTAGGCAGAGCCCCTCACTGACTCTCTTCAAGAGAAATCTTGATGAGTGGATGGGAGATCGTAAGTTTACCCTAGGGGTCACATCTGTGACACTGCTAGACAGGGGCACAGTAAACTAATTCTATTATATGAGGGGACCTTCACTGTGTCACTACTAGACAGAGGCACAGTATTCTATATTTATTCTCTATATTTTTGTACCATTTCATGGGGTGGCAAAAGCCACATCACTATGGCTAGGCTTAAAATGCCCCAGGGCAGATAGCCTAGTACTATACTATGAAACTATGAAACTATGTCTAATGACAATAGAAAGAATTTCTAGCCCAGACATCCTGTCTCTGGGCTTGAGATCAAACAGTCATAAAATGCTTTACTTATTAGCTTTCTTCCAGCAGGGTGCACTGGTTAACTTTTTGAAGCTCAGAACATACAATTTTCTTACATTTGTTACACAAGCCTGTGGCTCATATTAATATTTACAGTGACATAGAATTATTTACAAAATTCTCTCTAGCTAGGCTGGCAGCCTTCACATGCAGAACCATCTCCATTCACACAAAACAGCAGAAGTCAGCTGAAATCTGTGAAAATAGTTGATGTGGCAAGAAAGAAAATATGTTGAAAAAGATGTAGAACTCAGTGGTTGCATCATGAATCCATTTTCAAGTAAGAAGAGGATAAGAATAACTAAACATAATGAAAAAGACTATAACATATTTAAATTATAAAATAATACAAAGTGATTCTGGGTCACAAATGACTGGCTTAAAAGTAAATTCAGTATGATTTCTGTACAGCAGTCTTTGCACTCTTTTCCAAGGTTATAGTTACACGATTTAAGGGACCTAAACATAATCAAACACAATAGCAACTAACGTACAGTGATTTTTATATGAAGTGATTATTCAAAAAGAAGCAGTGTAAAGTTCTATTTATTTAATAGCACAAGTATTTAAGTTAATAGCAAAATACAGTTAGTGCATTAAAAGTGAGTAATCAGCGAATGGAAGTAAATACAAATGTTATTAGTGTGCATGTAATGTGTGTGTGTGTGTGTGTGTGTGTGTGTGTGTGTGTGTGTGTATGTGTGCATGTGTGTGTGAGATTGAGATACTGAAAAGTTAAATTTATGTGTCAGTGCTTATTACTGGTGTGGGTGTGTCAGGAAGGGGTAATCAATAAGGAAAAATGCATGAGGGTAAACATAAATGAAATGTGAAATGATTTAGCATGTTGGATATTTTAATTCTTTTAATAGTACCATGAAGAAGACTGGGCAATTTGCAATAAGAAATTTGAATTGAATGATATAGCAAAGGACATTCCAGATGACAAAACAGACCCAGTGTTGTTAAATATGATGTGTGTCAATTTGTACAGACTGTTTCACAGTTTAATAGCATCTGGTAAACCATCTGAAAAATCAGTTTCATTGTATTGCTTCTGTAGAAGCATTTGAATTCCAGACCATTAGTAAATGCAGAATATTTTACATTTTCTATAAGGAATCAAATGAGATATGAAATATTATGATTTTATGTAGTATAGGCAAGGAGACAGTGCCCTTTTGTAAAAGAGATGCAAGATATCTCAAGAGAGAGAGAGAGATGCTTCTGGCATAAGATGTGAAACTGCAAAAAAAACTGCTTTCTAAGGAAAATCTGCCACTGGATCAAGCATTAAAATAACCTCATCAATAGAAACAGTAAATAAAAATGCAACAAGAGTAAAACAGGATGTAACAGACTGCACTTTAACAGAATATGTGTTAAGTATCACAAAAAAGCAACATGTTTTGGTGTGGCAGAATGTGACATAAAGCTGATCTGAGTTTGTTTAAAAACACCCTGTAGAAGCTATCATAAAAGGGCCAAATTAAGTATATGCAAGTGAAGGCAGGGTAAAAAGAAAATTAATGGCAAATACAGAATAGAGTGATAAGGCATGAGTTGAAGCAAGTCTACAAAATGGATTCAGAAAGCAAGGAGGGATCTGACAAAATGGATTTAAGATTAACATTCTAATTTAATTTGGTCAGCGCTGTATATCATTGATTAAACTGAAAGGAAAATTATCTGGGTTATTCCAGAGAAATAAGGAGTGAAACTTAAAAATAGAATACAGGAGCTGCTTTGTTTAGGATTTCTATGCAAGAATATGATTGTTTTTTTCAAACATACAGGTGCTGCGGTAGCGTTGTCCCCTCCCAGTAAGCCGCTGTCCGGTTCAATTCTCAGCTGGAGCGTCTTCTGCGTGGAGACATGTGTGAATGGCCATACCTTCATTGAAGGTTGTGCGTCAGGCCTGGCAAGCCGGTACGTAAAAATCAACTGCCAATCATTAGTGGTCCGGAGTTCCGCTGTGGCGACCCCTAACCGGGAAAAGCCGAAAGACACAAACAAACAACTACATAAGTCAGAAGTCTTCCAACAGACATACAGGGGAGAAAGTATTTCCTGTGGGCACAATAATCACATTTGTTACACACATGGAGGCAAAATGCTGCAGTTGAACAATTTACACTTACGTAACACTGAACTCGTGGAGGTTGCAGCCAAGGGCAGTAATAAGCTTACCATAAAGTTGTCATAATTGTTAACAGATCCCAAACAAGGGTTTGACATGGAAGTGGAGAAACATAAAAGCATAAAGGTAAACACTAATTGTAACCAAATGCTAGTCCAGAATGTCATAATGCCAGGACAGTGTCGTATGTTCTTAAAACCAAGATAAAAATTAAATTACAAACTTTTGAAAGTGAAATACTGTAGTTTTAGCTAGACTCAGGTAGCATAAGTGAGTCATATCCATAGTGCCAATAATAGCATCGAAGTGTTACAGTATGACAGTAGAATACTAGGCTAAAGTCCATGCTACGCAATAATGTTAGACAGGTATTGGTCCCATAGGTTTTATGAGGAAGTATATATGATTTAGGCATGAGTGATTGAACATTCATAAATTTCCTCTCTCTAATAGAGGCATTGATGCTAGATCAGGAGTTTATTTACAGTTCCCATCCATTGATCCAAGTTTCACTTGAATAAATGCAGGGAAGAACACTGCTTCCTGTGGATGGGAAGCCTGTTCCAGAAAAGGGGTGGCCTCTGAGATACATACCTGTCCCTCTAGCATGTCTTATGTATGTTCCTGATGAGGTTTAAGTCCCTGGATTGGGTGTTCCTGTTGCTGTTTGTTTTGAGGATGTGCAAGAGGTCCATTAATGCTGAATTAGGGAATGCTTTGTAGGCCAGGCATAGGTCACCTCTTAGCAGCCTCTAGGATGCTGAATATAAGGACAAAGCTTTGTGACAGTCCACATAGGACTTGTTTTCTATACCAAGTATTCTTTTAATGAGGAACCTCAGTGGGTGCTCCAGTTGTGCCTATGTCTGGTTAGGTACATACCAAAGTGGGCATTGTACTCAATGACTGGTCTTATGTAGGCTGAGTACAACAGAAAATTACATCTTTTGACTTAGATGGCATACCCATGCTTATAAATTGTGTGTCATAAAATTATTTCTTCACTATGCGGTGGTCATAGGCCAAGTCACTGCCTACATGTACATATATTCCCAAATCCCTGACTACTGGGTCTACTCTTAGTGTTAGTGTGTACTATCAATGTAGTAATTTGTAGGGATGTCTGTCTTTCCAAAAACTACTACTATTATGCACTTTTGGCATTGAGTTTTAGAACATGACTCTGGCCTCAGTTATTAGTCTGTGTCAGGCCTTCTTGGAGGGTATTTGTGTCTTGAGGAGATTTAATGACTGCACCTAATTTACAATCATCTGCAAACTTGGTCAGCCAGAGACCTTTAACATTATCCTTGACTTCAGAGAAGTAGATTCCAAACAGGAGCAGCCCTAGCACTGAGCCCTGAGGCACTGCACTAGTGACTGGCCTTTCTTTATGGAGGTAGACTTCAATATTTGAACTTCGAGGGTCTTATCTGCCAGCTGGCTATCCAGAGGGTGCTGTAAGGGTTTATACTAATTCAGTAAGCTTGTCTACAATGCCCAAATGGTGTATAGTGTCAAATGCCTTAGCCATGTCTTGGTAGGCAGTATGCACCATTTTGCCTTTGTCCATTGCTTTGGTGACTTTCTCAAAGAAATCCAACAGGCTTTATAGGCATGGCCTGCCCTTGATGAATCCAAACTGAGTTGGAGCCATTGTTTGAAAGTTTTCAATTTCTTCATTTAACATGTCCATGTTTATTCTTTCTATGGCTTTACATATTAGACTAGTCAGGCTTATGGGTTGATAGTTCCCCAGGTCCATAGGTGACCCACCCTTGAGCAGCAGGATAACTGCTGTAGTCCTCCATTCATTCGCCATGAAGTCTGCTTGGTGGCTGTGGTTATATAGTGAGTCTAGTTGACCCACAAGTTCATGTTTCACGCTATAAAGGAGGCATTCTGAGATATTCTTGGGGCCCATCGATGCAATGGCCTTGCCCTTGTAGATTGCCCTGAGGACCTGTTCCCTAGCAATATATGGAGAAGTAATGGTTATGGGTATTTCCTGAGTAGCATCTGGGTGGGGGAGAGGGTGGTAAAATTAATGCTAAATTTGTCATCCAGTAGATTTGCTATATATATTCCAGCTCAGTATAGGTGGCATCATTTACAGTTAGTTCAGTACATTGTTGTGTACCACCTTTGAGGTTGCAGACATAGCCAAAGAAAGCTTTGTGATTGTACTTGGCTTGGGAAGCTATTTTTACCTCAAACTTGACAGTGGTAGACTTGATTAACCCTCTGAGTGGTTTGTTAAGATTGATGGGAGAGTTATTACCTTGTTGGGCATTGTTTCTCTTAATTTTTGCCATGATGTTCTTATTTTTATTCTTAAACTACTGCCACAAGTATCATCAAACCTCTCAACAGTATTACATTCATTAAACATATCAATATGGACTGGATCTGTATGGAAATAAATGGGGAACTGTGAATATACCTTCAAGAAAGTAAAGAAACCTAACATGCTGGTGTTGCTGGACAAAATGCTTACCCACTTTGATGCATTTTTGTATCTTAGGTTGACATCTGACACTTCACCTTAACGAATCAGCATCATTCAAAAATATTAAAGGCATCGCAAAGATACAGGCACCTAATGCATTTGCTTCTGGGTCAGTGACTAAGGATTAATGTGAATATGTCCAGGCAGACAGAGAGCTCTTAACCTGGTTTAGAGAGTGAAAAAATTCAGCCAGTACTAGCATGGAAACAGACTTACACAGATCATGTATCACTGGCAATTGCTCTCCATTTTCAGCACCAAATAAGTGGGCATCATTGTGACTGTGGATGGGGTGTAACTAAGGGTGTAGCTAGGTATACTCAGTGTACTGAAATGAGTTCATTTTGTCTGAGCATCTCTCTGAAACTTTAAGACTCATAGAGCACAGAATTTTTAGAGCTGTCTTAAGTAGCTTCTACTGTATAGAGCTATACAAGACATGATTATCCGATATGAACATGCCTCTAAAAATTATTTTTATGGTTATAAGGGATAACAGTTGAAAATTAATTTGTGCTCTCTTTTGAATTATATGGGGGCATCATTTTGAGAGATGGGTACATTTATGAAAGGCTAAGAGGACAGTGGGGGCAGAAACATGAGGTTCAAGTATAAAATATGAATTTCTGGCTACAGTCCTGGTTGGAACACATTTCCCTGATTTTAGAAGGACACTCATATACCAGAATCATGCTACATTCCAGAGTGCTGAATGTTATAAACAAGTGGCTTTAGTGGACAAAAACTTTAATTCTTTGTGCAAAGTTTTATATAATGACCTGATAATGATAAGGGAAATTTGAGAACTAGTAAAAATGTTCACTGGGTGTTAAATAGTTCAAAGTGTACCACCAGCAACACCAATGCACCATAGAAATTGCCATCTGAATCATGGCTATGTGCTCATAGTGACTGTGGACCTCTTCACAGACTCAACATTCCTTCCCAGCTACACTGACTACTCACTCAGAGTGGTCTGAAGTAATCATTAAGAAATCCATGATATCTAAAATTATAACAGTAGGTAAAAAGCAATATTTGTAAGAAGAAGCCTACTAGATCAAATAAGGGGTGATAATAGTCTACAGTTTACGAGTAAAATAGAAATTTTAAAACATGCATGAAACAAAATGGTATTAGCATCTTCCATCTGTTCCACATCAATGAGGTATTAAAGGGCTGACTAAAACATATGTACAAATATGCTAAAATGCTGTGAAAGCTATAAACCCGAAAAGTCCGTGAAAAATAAGACAGGTCTTTTTTGTCTTTATGTACAACATTACCAAACACTTTCCACAGTGCAACATACTCAATCACCAGTAGTTCTCCAGCAATGTTATTCTTGAACAGAAATTTACATTCCACATAGGATTTAGTGGAAACAGAGGTGAAAATACAAGTGTTAAACAGCAGCTGTAACATATGAAAGACAGATCTTAACAAATCTTGATTTAGGTAGGACAAAAAGTGCTGGCCAGACACTGCATAATGAACAAATGGAAACCAAGCCAAAGTGTTTCCAGAACTGATTTTGTAATGTACAGTGTTGGCATGGGACCTGGCAGATGAAGAAGACATATCACCAATTAAAAGACTTTGAAATCATATGATCCAGAAGCAGTTCCTCAAAAAATGAACTTGAAAGAACCACATGAGGACAGAGATCATACCATAGAAGTGGTGAATGCCAGTCACCTGACCCTTGGGGAGGCAGATAATGGATAAACAGTCATACCTTGAGATGGACATCTAGCCAGATCCTTTATCAAAGAATGGCTAATGATAAGCATTTTCATAAGGAAATGACTGACCAATTTCAGATTCTAAGAGAAATGAGAAACCCTTTGATCATAGAGGGATGAATGGTAACATTCATTCCACACCTTTGAAAAAAAGAGCATTATTCTGATTCCCCAGTATTGCCAGCATAAGACACCCCTGAATTAATTATCCTCACTGGGGCCATACAGGCAGCAAGTATCCTGAGTACAAAAAGGAGACACCTCATAAAGGCTACATTTAAGATAGAGGAATATATGTGTAACAATTACAAAATACAATTGTTAGTGAAATAAGTGACAAAAATCATGATTACTGGTACGGTGAATCACCACTAAACAGAGCATCTATGATGTACATAAGCTGAGTGCAACAAAAGTAATACTAGATACTAACAATGGCAGTGTTCAAGGGTGTTGGTTCACAGACATCAATGCAAGCCCCAATTAGTCTGCATATTTGGGACTTCATATGGAGAGATAACATCCTGTCACACTGACCTGCATAAAGTAGGCACTGAAAATGAGTGCATGGATAAAGCTATCACATCAAGTGATAACCCTGATGGTAATGGGGTGGATCCAAGGACCACAGACACTGTCCCTCACATATCCAGACAATGCACTGTTTGGCAGTGTTGGGACTGAAACTCCTTCAGTTCCAGACCAGTCATCACACATTGGTGACAGTGAAGTAAGGCTGGGCTTTAATGCATACACTGCCTCCATCTCCAAGTCCAATAGAGCTGCAGTTACTGCCAGGCAAGGAGTTGAAGGAGAGCAGAGCAAATATTGTTTCAAGCTGTGAGGAGGACACATTTATTACAGAATGTCTCTGTAAATGACTATAAATATTAAAACGTCCACAGACTCTTCTAATTATTTAGAAAGATTCTTAAGAAACCACTGCAGTGAATGCATGAATGTTTGGTATTTGGGATCATGTTATTGCATGAAGACATCAAACTGGAAGTTATAAAAAATCAGTCAGTGATAAGCCCATGATTGTGGCTCAAAAAAAAAAAGAGACTTCTGATTTATTATTATCTAAAACTTTTATTCGTAATGGAGTACCTTTTGACTGCTGAAGGACGCTGTCTATAAGTATGCTTGTATATGGTGTTTTCTGAGATAGTTAAGATTTTGGGCATCTAGTTACTCTGACATTAAAGAATAATTCAGTTTACACAGTGGTATGGTGGTTAATGTTTCTGTCTCTCAACGTCTGGTTATTTGGCCCAGGTTTGGATGCCTTCTTTGCACAGCCTGCATATCCTTTTTTCTGTTAACATGGAGTTTCTCCAAGGCCTCCAGTTTCTTCCCACTTCCCAAAGACATGCCAGTAGGTGTATTGGTGACCCTCTAAGTTATGTGTATGCAGTGTGTATGTACGTCTTGTAACAGACTGGTCCATCCAGGACTGATTGTCTGCTCTACACCTGAGAGCTACAATGGGGAGAAGGGGGCAGCTGTCCTGGGCACAAGATTTTTAGGGGAGTGATCTTCTTACTGGTACTCAGCTTCTGAATATCAGTGATGCTTTTGCAGAAGCACTTTAGCACTGTGTGTGTGGTTTAGTGCATTATCATCATTCAGAAATGAATGCTGATAATGCATTTTTGGTCAGGACTGAAGCACTCAGTGATTTCTGTTAGCTGTAGCAAGCACACCGCTTGTCACACCTGAAGTAAGTGTTTTACTACAGTTTAAAGTAGACTACTTATTTTGTGACCTCAAATATGCAAGACCTTTTTTTGGACTCTAACTAAAAGTTGAGGGGGGGAATAAAGAGATAGGAGGGTGGCCTAATGGTTAAGGTGTTTGCCTTACAAACACAAGGTGCAGGGTTTGAGTCTCACAAGGGATAATTGGCTAGGCTTAAAATGGCTCACAAGGGCAGTTAGCCTAGTATGAATCTATAATCTATAATAGATCAGGGAATGGCCCTGGCACCAGAAAGGCTAACCGGACCTCTGCCTCCAGGACATTGGATTAAATAAATATAAGAAAAATCAGTGAAGTAATATCTGAAGTTTAACAGCTGTTTAGTAGACTCTACCAGGAGTCAGTCATTTAGGCAAAGTTATATATGTGTGCTATGTAGGGCCATATATGTAACCATACAAATGTATGTGGTATGTATCCTGAGGAATGCATGTATTGGAGCAAGACATTTTTTGAAGGCCATGGGAGCAGCAGTTAGCTGAAAAGTTAGTGAATGGAATTGGAAATGGTGGTGGGCCACCCTGAATGAGTATAAAATATTTATGTGACTTACAAATGGGAATATATACATAAGCATACACTGTGTCCTTTATAATCATCCAGGAGTTCTTACTGATTATAAGAAAGAATATAAGGTGAAGGACCAGATGACAAAGCAAGAAATGTGGAAAAAGCATAAATATAGTTGCAAGTATAGAAAACTTCTGGAAGAATCTCATGTTGATCAGGTACGAATGCAAGAATGGTTGACGAGAGGCAAATTCAAACCAAGAAATGAAAGGTTAATATTGGGAGCCCAAGACAGTGGGCTGCATACACATTGGTTTACAATGTCCATTGAACATCTGGGAGAAACAGACAAATGTAGGTTTTGTAAAACTGAATTGGAAACAGTCACACACCTCATTGCTGGTTGCAACATACTAATGGCAGAAGGACTCTATACTGAAATCCATAACAATGTGGCAAGACTGTTGCACTAGGGATTGTGCAAACATTATGGTATTGAAGTGGCTGAAAAACACTGAAAACATGAGCCACAAGGCATCATGGAAAATAAAGAAGTCTACATCACATGGGATCACCCATTACCAACAGTTCAAAAGATAGATGCTAGAAAACTGGATATAGTGGTCCATAAAAGAAGACAAAAGAAGTATTGATCAATGAAATCGCCACACCCAGTCACTACAGCGTCTTGCTTACAGAGAGACACAAAGTCATAAAATATCAGGATTTGTAAGCAGAAAAGAGAGCAATGTGGAAGAAAGATTCCAATAGTAGTAGGAGCAACAGGTCTTATAAAAAAAGAGTCTACAATCATATTTAGATATGCTATGATCCATGTAACTCGGTATGAATTGCAGAAGGACTTATTACTGGGCACATTGCAGGTGCTGCGAAGAGCACTACTGGCTGACATCAAAGAGTGAAATAATACTAATTTCATGAGCTTTAATCATACTTTGACTTAGGAAAGAGGTCCATTCCCGTCACGGTATTAGAAAGCCAAAAGATTTGGAGAAATTAAAAAAAATTGAAAGAAGAACATCTTTCAGTTCATTTCTTCATTTCATTTGTTTAGTGTCAGAAGAGGGCATTAGTCTATTTAGTCTGCCCACAAAAATGCTTAATAATCAATCATCTTACTATCGTCATCCTTCCTGTTCTTCAAAGTTTTACAGAATGACACTGTGGAATCTGTTTCCACCTCTCATTCTACGAGTTAGCAACTTTCTCCTAAAAGAAAAACTTCTTTATATATAAAAACGTCAGTGGCTTTATTTCCTGACTGTGGCCTCCTTTTCATTACCTTTCTTTCAGGGGCATGCCCTCACTTTTACATGTTAAAATCTAATGTTCCCATGTCAAAATCATCTGCCACTTCTTTTCTTCAAGAGAAGTGTCCCTTTTCCCTTAACCTTAATTTATAAGCAAGAATAGTGTTTCGATCAGAAACCATTGAAGAAGACGGATTCCCTGATTCCCTTATTTCAGGATCAGATACCTGGATCCCAACCCAGTGTTCAAGATTATACTCAATCCATGTAAATTATCAGATAGCTTAATGAAAATGGGTATGCCATTCCACAATTCAGGAGTTCTTAAAGTTGTGAGGCTTTATGTAGCTTCAAATCATTATTTCTAAGTGAATACCAGAAATGATATGATTCAACATTAAATATAACTTGTAAAGGTTCATCATCATCAAACACCTTAAATGCTCATATTAGCCTACCTCTTGTACAGTGATACTTCAAGGAGTATTCATTTTTACATCTATCTTTATACACCATATTACTAATATGCAGTATTTTTTTTAGAAAATATTCTCTATATGGATTCCAATAAACCATGTTGTCCCATATTATAAGAAAAGACAATTATTATGTTCTAGAATTGGCCTAATTGATACAAATCTCATACAAAGTTGTTAGGCATGCAGTATCTGTAAAAGATACATTTTTCATTATAAGCCCCAGTAGTTTCATGACTCAACAGAACAGCATGTCAACATGTTTTCCAAAGAAAATAAATTAACATGAATATACCCAGTGTGATGCCCCAGCACTGGCCCAGTAATCAAGGAGCCTCAATCCTCACCATTAACACCAGTGAGGGATGCACACATTGGGAGAATGACAAGTACACACACAGTAAAGTACAATTTCCCTTAAGAGCACACAGAGATCACAGTCAGTCTGGGGCTGGTTTCTCCCTCTTTCTCCAGATCCCCAATAACACTTCCCACTGACACACCTATATGGTTAAGATCTCAGCCCAGTGGCCAAGCTAAGACCTCCAGCACCCTATCTGTCCAACCAGTGCTTCGTGTCCCTGCCCAAGTAGATGACATACACACAAACACTTTGACATTTGGCTTATATACAAACCCACAGGCACTACTGGAAAAGGCTGGCACATGTTTACTAGCTATACCCCCTTCTGCCCAGACTAAAAGGTAGTTATCGCTGCCACAATCCAACTCTCATCAACTACTTTTAAGGCCCTTACCAAAGGGTGCCCAATCTTACTGTGTAATGTTACTATTATCCAAATAGGTTCATAGGTTGGTACTAGGCTATCGGCTCTAGGGCCTATACAAGCCTAGCCATAACAATTGCCTGGCTGTTTCTTCCCACAGTATTTACTTCCCTGGACCCCTGTCTAGCAGGGCGACTGACGTGATCTCCGGAGTGAATTTCCTATCTCCCATCCAATCATCAAGGTTCCTTTTGAAGAGAGCTTTGGCTGGCTAACATCTACCTGAAATCAGCTGGACGTATAAGTGAATTTAAGTACACTTTTATCTGCCCTTTTGCATATAGTACTGTATTTAATTTATTTATTTGTGTTTTTCACTGAATATTAACTCAACTGAAGTTGTGGTTGTCTCTCTACAGAGTACTTTTTAGAATTTCTTTGTAGCCATTGATAGCAGTGGGGGTAGTTTCAGCTCATCACAAACATTCTGTCTTGCCTTATATAAGTGGCACATTTTGAGTTATCTCTGCTTAATATCAGAGCTTTGGCTGGCTAACATCTACCTGAAATCAGCTGGACGTATATGTGAATTTAAGTACACTTTTATCTGCTCTTTTGCATATAGTACTGTATTTAATTTATTTGTGTTTTTCACTGAATATTAACTCAACTGAAGTTGTGGCTGTCTCTCTACAGATTACTTTTTAGAATTTCTGTGTAGTCATTGATAGCAGTGGGGGTAGTTTCAGGTCATCACTGACATTCTGTCTTGCCTTATATAAGTGGTACATTTTGAGTTATCTCTGCTTAATATCAGAGCTTTGGCCAGCTAAAATCTACCTGAAATCAGCTGGACATATAAGTGAATTTAGGTACACTTTTATCTGCTCTTTTGCATACAGTACTGTATTTAATTTATTTATTTGTGTTTTTCTCTGAATATTAACTCAACTGAAGTTGTGGCTGTCTCTCTAGAGTACTTTTTAGAATTTCTGTGTAGCCATTGATAGCAGTGTGGGGTAGTTTCAGCTCATCACTGACATTCTGTCTTGCCTTATAAAAGTGGCACATTTTGAGTTCTCTCTGCTTAATATCAGAGCTTTGGCCGGCTAACAACTACCTGAAATCAGCTAGACATACAAGTGAATTTAAGTACACTTTTATCTGCTCTTTTGCATATAGTACTGTATTTAATTTATTTGTGTTTTCCACTGAATATTAACTCAACTGAAGTTGTGGCTGTCTCTCTACAGTTAGTTCCTCACACACCCTCCCTGTTCTTGTTTTGGTGTTAATGTTGGTGGCTTTGAAATTGCCCGCCCCTCTTGTAGATTTGTATTTGGATACTCCTTCTGGGCCCATCTCATTTGCTCACTCAACTGAGTGCAGTGAGATCATATTCTGATTTCAGGCACTCCTACTGTGTACAAAGAGAGCATTTGGGAAGGACAACCCCTGTATCCTCTTAATCCTGCTCTGTCCCCTCCCTCAAAAAAAAAAAAAAAAAAAAAAAAAAAAAAAAATATATATATATATATATATATTTTTTTTTTTTTATTCAGCTGCTCTTACTGTAACTGTCTTAGTTGCACTTCTGCGTGCTATCTATTCAGTCGCTCTTATTCTGCACTTATTACTGCTTGTTAGTAGCCTTCTAATGTACTGCCTTCTGCACTTGTTTTTTAGTCATTTGTTAATTTAATTGCATTTATTTGAACTGCATTTGCCGTAGTGTTGCTACACACTCGGGTGTGCTGGCCTGCACTACAATTTGAATTGCATTTACTGCTGTTTTAGCTGCTTTTCTGTAACAAAAAAAAAAATTCTAAGCTTGTTTCCTGCCTTTCCTGTAACTATTCAGGTCCAGATACAGAATTGCTGTATCCAGGACTGTTGGTAAGCTTCTGAGCCTCCCCTCCCAAACCTTTCTGTGTTGGAGGAAAGCCTTCTAGCTTATCAATGGGAGTGGTAAGCACTAGGTAGCCTATCTACCACAGGAAGAGTGGGTTTTGGCCCTAAAATTGTAGTTCATTGGCCGTTTGGGCAGTCTTTCCATCTCTTTCTACTTTGTGGTTAAAAGCCCGTTTTGCATTTGGTTCCTGCCTTTCCTATAACTAATGTAGTCCAGGTAGAGATTTGTTGTATCCAGGACTGTTGGTAAGTAAGCTTCTGAGCCCCCCCCCAAGCCCTTCTGTGTTGGAGAGAAGCCTTCTAGCTTATCAGTGGGAATGGTAAACACTAGGTAACCTATCTACCACAGGAGGAGTGGTTTCTGGCCCAGAAATTATAGTTTATTGGCCGTTTGGGAAGCTTTTCCATCTCTTTCAACCTTCTAATTTAAAAGTCTGTGTTTGCACTTGTTTCCTGCCTTTCCTGTTATTAGTCTAGTCCAGGTACAGGTCTGCTGTATCCAGGACAGTTGGTAAGCTTCTGAGCCCCCCAAGCCTTTCCGTATCGGAGGGAAGCCTTCTAGTTTATCAGTGGGAGTGGTAAGCATCAGGTAGCCTATCTACCACAAGAGGAGTGGTCCCTGGCCCAGAAATTGTAGCTATTGGCTGTTTGAGCAGTTTATTTCCATCTCTTTCAACTTTCTGGTTTGAAAGCCGCACTTGTGCCTGTTTCTCGCCTTTCCTATAACTAGCCTAGTCCGGTTACAGAGTAGCTGTATCCAGGATTGTTAGTAAGCTTCTGAGCCCTCCCAAGCCTTTCTGTGTTGAAGGGAAGCCTTCTAGCTTATCAGTGGGAGTGGTAAGCACTAGGTAGTCTATCCTCCATGGGAAGAGTGAGTTTTGGCCCAAAAATTGTAGTTTATTTGGCTGTTTGGGCAGTTTTCCATCTCTTTCAACTTGCTGGCTTAAAAGCCTACATTTGTACTTGTTCCCCACCTTTCCTGTAACTAGTTTAGTCCAGGTACAGATTTGCTGTATCCAGGACTGTTTGTAAGCTTCTGAGCCCCCCAAGCCTTTCTGTGTTGGAGGGAAGCATTCTAGCTTATCAGTGGGAGTGGTAAGCATTAGGTAGCCTATCTACCACAAGAGGAGTGGTTCCTGGCCCAGAAATTGTAGCTACTGGCCGTTTGGGCAGCTTTTTTCCATTTCTTTCATCGTTCTGGTTTAAAAGCCACACTTGGCCTTGTTTCCCACCTTTCCTGTAACTAGCCTAGTCCAGATACAGAGTTGCTGTATCCAGGACTGTTGGTAAGCTTCTGAGCCCCACAAGCCTTTCTGTGTTGGAAGAAAGCCTTCTAGCTTATCAGTGGGACTGGTAAGCACTAGGTAGCCTGTCTACCATGAGAGGAGAGGTTCTTGGCCCAGAAATTGTAGTTTATTGACCATTTGGACAGTTTGTCCATCTCTTTCAACTTTCTGGTTTAAAAGACCACATCTGTGCTTGTTTCCCATCTTTCCTGTAACTAACCTACTGGGTAGCACTAGAAAGCCTTAAACTGATACAAGCCTTCTAGCTTAGAAGAGAGACTTTAGAGTGATTATTAGTTTTCTGTACTTTCTTGCTGTACTTAACTGTTTTCCACCTAAACACAAATTTTCCAGTGTTTATTGTGATTTAAAAGCTTGTTTTTTCACATATTGTACTTATTTGACTGCTTGCACGTTTAAAAAGTTATTTTTTGTTTAAATAATTTGTTTACCTGTTGTAGGCTACACACTAAAGTGCGATAGCCTTTTCTGATCGTTTGTAGTCATTTAAAGCTGTTTTAAGTGTATTTTTTACTGTTTTTGCCTTGTCTTTTCAAAAAAAAAAAAAAAAAAATTCCTTGTTTCCTACCTTTCTAAGCTAGTATAGTCCAGTTTTCAGGCTAATGCTGAATTCAGGGCTGTGATACTAGTTTTTGCGTTGCCCATACCTTACTTGGATAGAAGGAAGTTTCTCTGTTCACCTGTGAGAAAGGGGAGCTTTGAGCAACCTATCTGTCCCTGGAGGAGTGGTTCCAGCAGAGAAGTTAGTAGTTTATTGGCCAATATAGGCTAATTTCTCTTTCATTTCCAAAAACCGCGTTTGCACGGTTGTGCACACCGGGCAGTGCCAGTTAGCTATGGTTAAATTATTCCCAGCTCCACTAAGTCTCCTCTTCAGTTTTTCCCTTGAAACTAGTCTAACTCTCAACCTAAGCACTCAAAAATCATCTTACAGCCTAGCACTTGCTCAGACCTAATAGCAAGCAGTAATATACCCTGACACTGATTGCCCAGCAGGGCAAGGCTCTTTATTCACCCCTCACCAACCAAATGACTAAGCAGCTCACACTACTATTCAGGCATGAACAAAGGGCAGCTTCAGGAGCACTCTCCAGTCCAGCTGGTGAATCTGGGTATCCTGAGGAAATTTTACAACTGCCTCATGTACACAGACAACCCTCTCCTCCTACCACAAAACACTAACATATGCGAGAGCTGCAATTATACAGCCAAACTGGAAGCTAAGCTGTCTCCACCCAAGACTGAAACAGACAGTCAAGAGGAGAAGGTTAACACTTCCACCACAACTCCAGCCGCACACAGACCTACTAAAACAGCACTGGCAAAAAATACACATAAATGCACAAAATCATACTCGGAGGCTCTAAATAAAAACCTGCAAAAGCATCAGAGACCTCCAAAGCAGACACCCAAACAACCTGCACTTCCCATCACAAACCAGACAACACATAAAACACAAAATAACTGTGCCGCACAATCACAGCCCTTAAGGCGAAATAACATACCTAACACTAATAGGTGACTCTATAGTCAGGCACACTGATGTCCCACTCACTAGGCTGGACAAGCAGAAGGTTACTGTTAGCTGCCTGTTGGGAGCCAGAATCTGCCACATAACACAAGCACTCAGGTCACTCCAGAACAAGTACAAATATGACTCTGTCATTGTTCATGTTGCTGTGAATGACCTGAGATGTACCTTCCTGGTCTACATGAAAAGAGACATGGAAGAGCTCTCTGATCATGCAGCCCAGGCTGGTATGACCCTGACCCTGAGTAGCATCCTACCCTCACCAAGAATGATACCTCAGTATAAAGAAAAAATGATCAATTTCAACAATTGGTTAAGCTTCTGGTGTCATTCAAAGGGGATCCATTGTCTGTCATCCTGGGATGACGTGCTTGACAAGTCGCGTTGCTTCGCAAGAGACGGCTTGCACCTGTCATCCCTAGGCTTTCAAATACTGGCCAAGGCTCTTGCTGCCCCATAGTGCCTTTTATTAGGCAAGGCTCAAATGTCAAACCCACCTCTGTAAACAGCACAATTAACAAAAAACTGAGGGTTATGTTACTCAATGCCAGGAGTTTAAATCTCAAAATGCACGCACTCGAAGCACTCCTCAGTATGGAGAACATCAACATCTGTGCAGTAACTGAAACCTGGTTCAATTCTCCAGAGAGTACCCCAGCACTACTGGGCTACAATTCATACCACACGTTTCAGCCACAGAACACGGACCGAAACACAAAAGGAGGGAGTGTATCCATATTCATCATGGATACCTACACCTCCAGGTTAGTGGCGCAGCATGATACCTCTGAGATCATCCATGTGCAACTAACATCGGGCAAATCTGCAATGCAAATTGTGGCCTGCTACAGATCACCCTCCATGACCCAGGACCACCACTCCACCTTTCTGGAGACACTGGAAAACATGAAAGTCCTACCAAACAACCTGATATTGGGTGATTTCAATTACCCTACCATTCACTCGGAAAACTACTCGAGTACAAATTCCCAGGCCCAGCGCTTCCTGGAATTCATCAACTCAAACACTCTGGATCAGCTGGTGAACTCCCCTACCAGAGGTGAAAACATATTGGACCTGGTCATCACCAATATGGGCGACAGGTGTTCCACACCGGAGGTCAACCCGTCACTGGTTAGATCAGACCATCAACTAATCACTCTGGATGTCCACACCCCACCACCACCCCCAACTAAGGAAACCACAGTAAAAAAACTTTCTAAAGCAAACTTCACCTTACTTAAGAATGAGGTGGTAAGTTTCACAGCCCCCATGCTAAAGAATAATGCTGTCCAAGATGCAGAAACCTTTACAAATGCACTCTATGAGCACCTACAAGGATGCATGGATCGTGCCATCCCTAGCAAAACCTGGACTCACTCCTCTAAGAGAAGGAAACCAGTTTGGTGGACGCCTGCAATAAACAGGCTATACAATAGAAGGAGGAAACTAGCTCAGAAAAAAAGCAAATCCCAAGAAGGAAAGACATCCCTGATCAGTATCAGTAAGAAACTAAGGTCCCTCATGAAATCATCCAAGGCTAACTTCGAAAGAAAAATAGCCAAGGATTCAAAAGATAACCACAAAGCCTTCTTTAGCTATGTTAAGAATCTAAGTGGCAACTTGCAGATACTCACTGAACTAGTGCAAAATAGCACAAAATATACTGAACCTACTGATATTGCCAACATCCTGGCAGATAGATTCAGTGCAGACTTCAGGGTCTATATCATAAGAGCGAAAGTTCAAAAGAACGAACGCTCAAACATCGAAAAGGCACAAACATCAAACGTTATAATGTAGGGGGCTGCACCCCCCACACCCCCCGCTAACTATATATATTCCAACTCCGAGGTTGCACTACAGTGAGCAAAGGGCAAATATTCCTAACCTCATTGTACTGCGACCCCAGAAAAAAGTGTTTTGATGTCTGGCATTTTCGATCATAAGAGCGTTCGTTCTTTTGAACTTTCGCTGTTATGATATAGACACCAAACTTCACCCCCTCTCACCTCCAAAAGAGCCAACAAAAATACAGGAAAAGTGTAGTGTCCCAAATATCACAGATGCACAGGTGAAAACAGCCCTTTCAAAAGCCAAAAACACATCATCAATGGGACCAGATGGTGTCCCAGGCTGCATCTTGCACGAACTACAGAACAAACTAACCCCCCACCTAAACACGCTGTTCAGCCTCAGCCTCTCCACAGGCTACATGCCCATAGAATGGTGCACAGCAATGGTTATTCCTCTCCACAAAGGAGTGGTCACAACTGACCCTGGTAACTATCGCCCCATAAGCCTGACTAGCCTGGTCTGCAAGGCTATGGAGCGCATCATCATGGAACTCATTAACAAAGACATTGGGAACCTCCAAACACTTGCCCTGACCTAGTTCGGCTTTGTTACGGGCAGATCATGCCTACTAAACCTGGTTGACTTCTTCGAGACAGTCACCAAGGCCATAGACGAGGGAAAGGTGGTTCACACAGCCAACCTCGACCTCGCCGAGTCTTTCGAAACTATTCCCCACTCGGGTATTACAGAAAAACTCACCAGCCTGAACACAAACCCCTATGTCATGAGATGGGTTGCCAACTGGCTTACAGACAGAACTTACATGGTAAGAATAGCGGGCTCCAGGTCCGACTCTAAACCAGTCACAAGTGGTGTACCACAAGGCTCAGTCCTGGGAGCCCCTACTGTTCGGCATATACTTCTCAGAAGTACAGGCAAACACAGGAGGACTATGGCTAACCAAGTTCGCCGATGACTGCAAACTGGGAGCCATAATTGACTCTCTAGCTGACACGGACATCCTCCAAAAGGGCCTTACTGAGACAGACACCTGATGTCAAAGTCATGGCCTCAAGCTAAATGCCAAAAAATGCATAGTCATCCCATTTGGGAAAAACAAAACACCCACAAATTACCACATAGGTGGCAGCCCCCTTAATACAGAAGAGGTAATAAGAGATCTGGGGACCCAGGTAGATAGTAATCTCTCCTTTGACAATCATATTGCCAAAGTAGTTAGGAAATCCTTCTATGTGGCCCATCTAATTACTAAAGGGTTCGCATCTAGAAATAAAGAGGTTATAGTGCCCCTCTACTCATCACTCATTAGACCCATCATAGAGTACAATGCCCCATTTGGGATGTACCTCACAAGACACTTCCAACAGCTGTAAATACCACAAAAGTACCTCACCAAGAGGATTACTGGCCTCAAACATATGTTCTATGCAGTCCCACTGAAAAAACTCCGGCTGTACTCAGTGGCATATCACTTACTCAGAGGTGATTTCTGCCTGACTTACAAAGCCATGTCCAACTCAGAATTGATGGACATGCTCCACCTAAAGAAATCCAAGTCACTGCGAGCCACGTGCTCTAGTGAGCTAAACCTCACCACAACAATAAATAGAACATGCTGGAGGGATAGATTCCTGTCACAGAGACTCCTCATGCTTTGGAACAAAATTCCAAATTACATCAGGCAGAGCCTCTCACTAACACTCTTCAAGACAAACCTTGACGAGTGGATGGGTAACAGAAAATACACCCCTGAGATCACTTCATTGGCTCTGCTTGACAGAGGATCAGTTAATTAATCAATGGGGTGGCGAAAGCCAACACACTCTGGCTAGGCTTATAAATGCCCTTGGGCAGATAGCCTAGTACCTACCTATGAACCAAAGAGGCGCTCTGCTTGACATGTATGGGCAGTCTATTCCAGAGTCTGGGGAGTCTCTGGGTCAAGAACCTATCCCTCCAGCATGTCTTGTTCATTGTGATGACAAGGTTTAGACCCCTGGAGCGTGTGTCTCTGAGGGACTGGGATTACTTTAAGTTTAGCATGTCCAACAGCTCTGGGTTTGACATGGCCTCTGAGTAGACGATATGCAACAGAGTATAGGTGGAGTTTTGTTAGACGGTCAGCATAGGGCATCTGCTTTAGGCCTGTGATTCTTTTAGTGGGGTATTTCTGCTGCGTTTCCAGTTGTTGCAGATGTCTTGAGAGGTACATACCAAACTGGGCATTGCATTCTATCATGGGTCTAATGAGGGATGAGTATAGTGGGACAATGACCTCCTTTTTTCTGGATGAAAAGCCCTTAGTGATGAGGTGTGCCACATAGAAGGATTTCCTGACTGTTGTGGCGATGTGGTTATCGAAGGTGAGACCACTGTTCACCTGTGTCCTTAAGTCTCTTATCACACTTTCAGTGTTTAGTGTACTGCCACCTATGTGGTAATTCATGGGTACATGTTTTTTCCCAAAGGGGGTAACTATACATTTCTTGGCATTGAGCTTGAGCCCATGGCTCTGGCACCAAGCATCTGTTTCTGTAAGGACCTTTTGTAGAATATCCACATCATTTGGGGATTCAATAATGGCTCCCAGTTTGCTGTCATCTGTGAACTTTGTTAGCCAGAGTCCTTTAGTGTTGGCCTGTACTTCAGAGAAGTAGATACCAAACAAGAGCAGTCCCAGGACTGAACCCTGAGGTACTCCACTTGTCACTTGTCTGGAGCTGGATTTGGAGTCAGCTACTTTTACAGTGTGGGTTCTATGAGTAAGCCAGTTGACAACCCATCGAGTGACCTTGGGATTAATGCCCAGCTTAGTACGTTTATCTATGATTCCAGAGTGGGGGATGGTATTGAAGGCCTTGGAGAGGTCCAGATAGGTGGTGTGGACCACCTTACCCTTATCCACAGCTCTGTAGACTGATTCAAAGAAGTCAATCAGGTTCAGGAGACAGGATTGGCCCTTCACGAACTCAAAGTGTGTGGGGTCCAGTGTTTGAAGATTGCCAATGTCTTTCTTTAAAAGTTCCATGATAATACATTCCATGGCCTTGCAGATCAGGTTCATCAGACTAATGGGGTGGTAGTTCCTGGGATCCAAGGTGGATCCCCCCTTATGGAGTGGGATAACTGTACCTGTGCACCACTCAGTGGGCACAAAGCCTGAGGTGAGGCTATTATTAAACATGACACATAGGTGAAGTGCCAGTTTATTTTGTAGTTCATGTAGTACACAGCTGGGGATGTCATCTGGTCCCATGGATGCTGTATTCTTAGCTTTGGAGAGTGTGTTTTTTACCTGTGTGGCCATTATTACCAGAATTTGGCAATCTTTTGGTATTGAGATGGGCCCTTTAGGGGATGAGAGGGGGGTGAAGTTGGCACTAAATCGATCTGCCAGGATATTGACAATATCCTTGGGATCAGTATATTTAATGCCATTCTGTTGTAGCTCAGAGCAGATCTGAGCATTGCCATTTAGATTCTTGACATAACTATAGAATGCCTTGTGGTTGTCTTTGGAATCTTTGGCAATTTTATTTTTGTAACTAGCTTTTGAGGATTTTATGAGGGATCTTAGCTTCTTACTGAGGTTGGTGAGGGAGTTTTTTGCATCCTGGGATTTTCCACTTTTCTGCAACAGTTTCTTTCTTCTGATGTATAGATTGTTTATAGCAGGGGACCACCAGATTGGCTTCCTTTTTTTGGAGGAGAGCATCTTAGTTCTATTTGGGATGGCACGATTCATGCATGAGTGGATGTGCTCGTACAGTGCCTTAGTATAGGATTCAGCAGTCGAACTTTCAGATCCCATCTGCATGGTTGTCATGAGGTTTGTCACTTCTGACTTCAGTAGCATGAAATTGGCTTTGGAGAAGTTTTTTATGGAGGTTTCCTTACTGGGGGGGGGTGGGATGTGGATGTCAAGGGTGATTTGCTTATGGTCATACCTGACCAATGAGGGGGTGGACCACTGGTGTGGAGCATCTATCTCCCATGTTGGTAATGACCATGTCTAGGATATTGGAGCCCCTGGTGGGACAATGGATTAATTGATCCAGGGCATTGGAATTTATGAATTCCAAGAACCGTTGGGAAAAGGTGTTTGTACCTGAGTAGTTTTCCCAGTTAATGGCAGGGTAGTTGAAATCACCCAGTATTAGGGTGTTTGGTTGTAACTTAATATTTTCCAGTATGTTTAGAAAGGTGTAGTGAGAATCTTGGGGCATGGTGGGGGATCTGTAGCAAGCTACAATTTGGATTGCAGTCTTACCTAGTGTTAGTTGCACCTGGAGAATTTCAGATGCATTGTGTTGGGCAACTAGCCTGGAGGTGTGAATATCCTTGGTGAATATGGACTCTCCTCCACCTTCAGTGTTTCGGTCCTGGTTTTGTGGTCGAAAAGTGTGGTAAGAGTTGTAGCCTGGTATTGCAGGGGTGCTTTCTGGAGCCTTGAACCAGGTCTCAGTTACTGCACAGATATCGATGTTCCCCATTTTTAGGAGTGCCTCAAGAGAGTGCATTTTGAGGTTTAGACTTCTAGCATTGAGTAGCATTACCTTCAGATTTTGCATGCTTGTATCTATTACGGTGGTGGTTTTGTCCTTTGAACCTTGCCTAAAAAAGGCACTATAGGGGTGGCAAGAGCTTTAGCCAGTAACCTGAATCCCAGAGGAGACATGTGCAGACCATCTCTGGCAAAGCATCGTGGTTTGTCGATCATGTCTTCTCAGGCAGACAGATACTGGATCCCCCTTTGTATGACACCAGAAGCTTAGCCAATTGTTGAAGTCAATCATTTTGTCCTTATACTGTGGTATCATTCTGGGTGAAGGCAGGATGCTACTCAGGGCTAGGGTCATACCTGCCTGGGCCACATGATCCGATAGCTCTTCCATGTCTCTTTTCATGTAGTCCAGGGAGGTACATCTCAAGTCATTCACTCCAACATGGACAATGACAGAGTCATATTTGTACTTGTTTTGGAGTGACTTGAGTGCATGCGTTATGTGGCGGATCCTGGCACCCGACAGCTGACTGTAATTTTCTCCTTGTTCATCCTGGTGAGTAGGACATCAGTGTGCCTGACTATAGAGTCACCTATGACTAAAGTATTGGGTACACTGTCTTGCCTTAGGGGCTGTTGTTGGGTGGCACACTGGTGGTGTGAGCTATGTGTCACTTTGGTTGTGACTGGTGTTTGTGTTTCAGCTTCGGAGGTCCTTGTTGCTTGGGCAGGTTAATGTTAAGGGCCTCTGCATATGTGGGTTTAGTGTTGCTATGTGTGGGTATTGATGGTGTGGGTTTTGAAGGGCTATGAGTTGCTTGAAGTGTAGTGCTGGTGTTAACCTTCTCCTCTTGACTGTCTAGCACAATCTTGGCCAGAGAGAGCTTTGCTTCCAGTTTGGCTATGTAAGTGCATCTCTCACAGGTTGTAGTGTTGGGTGGTAGGAGGAGAGGGTTATCGGTGTACATGAGGTAGTTGCTGCATTGCCCCAGTATGCCCAGATTCACCAGGTGGACAGGAGAAATCATCAGAAGCTGACCCTTGGACATGCCTGTTTAGGTGCTTTTTTGTAGAGTACAAGAGCTGTCTTCCCTTACCTTTGAAAGGTACTTTGCAATTATAGGCTGTTTAGTGCCTACGATTCATTTCTCCTTATCATCAAGGAGAGTTGAGTGCTTTTATCAGTTTCAGGCTGCCTAGTGCTTTCCAGTAGGTTCTAGAGCAGGTGCTAGTCACAGGGGTTCAGATTTTAGTGCTACTACTATGAAACAAGCTAGTTCTAAGGGAGAATTTGAAGAGCAGACTTTCTGGCACCTGGAATAGTGTAACTGTAGCCCTGCGGTGCTGCACGATGTGAAAAATGTGCAAACACATGCGTTTTTAAGCCAGAAAGTTGAAAGGGATAGAAATCAGCCCAAAAAGGCTAATAAAATTACAATTTCAGAGCTGGAAACCACTCCTCTAGTGTTAGACAGGCAGTACAATGCTCACCACTCCCACTGGCAAGCAGTAGGACTTCCCTCCAACATAGCAAGGTCTGGACAGCTCTGAACACAGAAAATAAAGTCCTGAGACAAGCAAAGTCTGGGATTTGGATTATACCGGCTAGGGAGGGTGGGAAACAAGCAAACAAGATAGTATTTTTTTTGGTTAAAACAGGGTAAATAATACAGTAAATAAACACAGAAAAGGCTAACAGGCTTGAGTGTGTAGTCCTAAACAGTAAATGTAATTAAACCTCTACAAAATTAGCAATTTAAAACTTTTTTAAATGAAGCCAGGCAAGTGCACAACTGAAAAACGATTTAAGAGGCCATAATACAGTAGAATAAGTAGCTAGCCATTGGGAAGGATAACAAATGCACACACAGTAAAGTACAATTTCCCTTAAGAGCACACAAAGATCACATTCAGTCTGGGGCTTTTTTTTCCCTTTCTCTCCAGATCCTCAATAAGACTCCCCACTGGCACAGCTATAGGGTACAGCTCTCAGCTGAATGGTCAAGCCAAAACCTCCAGCACCCTCTCTTTCCAACCAGTGCTTCGTGTCCCTGCCCAAGTAGCTGACACACACACACTTTGAGATATGAATTACATACAAACACACAGACACTCCTGGGGAAGGCTGGCACAGGTTCTCCAGCTATGCCCCCTCCTGCCCAGACTATAAGGTAGAAATCACTGCCACCAACCACTACTTATCAGCTACTATAAGGCCCTTCCCAAAGGGTGACCATTTCCACTGTGTGCTATTACTGTTATCTAAATAGTTAGTGTAACCCAGGGCTAAGGCTATTGATTGGCTTATACAGTATCACCAAATACATGCAAGTACTCTGAGACTTAAATTATCTCTACACAAAACAGTCACATTTGAAAGGTTTAAAAATATTTAATAATAAATAATAAAAACACAAGACAATACTCATCAATTTAACACAGTCCTAATACAGAGTTCAGAAATCACAGGAAAATACTTTAAAACAATATTGTAGGATAGTCTGACATAAATATAGAAAACAGCCAGACTAATCTGGCTATATTCCTATCTGTCTCTACGAGAAACTATGTCCTAAATTCTACTTACAAGGCAAAGTGCTGGTGAGTTGTTGTCAGCTCTGAAGACAAATACAAAATCCTAAATCTTTCTCTCTGAGAAAGTCTTAAATTGATAATACACATTATTGCTGAGTCATTTCAGATTACATAATTCTTTGACAGTTCTACTTAAGTTTTCCAGGCTCACAAAACTTAAACTTTTAACATTTCTTTTTGTAATATCACCTGCTAGGAAGCCACAGCAATAAAAGGCACTTTACATGTAAAACCTAGTAATTATCTTTATCTTAGAACAATAGAAAGAATTTCCTAGCCCAGACATCCTGTCTCCTAGCTTGAGATAAAACAGTTATAAAATACTTTACTTATCAGCTTTCTTCCAGCAGGGTGCACTGTGGTTACATTTTTGAAGCTCAGAACATAACATAGTTTACTTACATTTTTTACACAAGCCTGTGGATCATATTAATATTTACAATGACATGGAATTATTTATAAATTTCTATCTGGCTGGACTGGCAGCCCCTCAGTTTTTCTCAGTATGATTTAGGTATTTTGGGACTAAATGTGAGCAATATAAGAAATGAAGTGTAGAGTTTAATGGTTGTTGAATGTTGCAAAAAGAAAATGATTGATTTATTATGTTTGCTGTATGCAAGATTTATTAAACAAGAAAAAAGAGAAACAATGAAGCAGCATGGAGCAAAAAAAGATTATATGGTCAGTAGGATATGAAACGTTCTGGGTACGGGTGTTAATAAAAGATGGAAGTAAAAAATATTGGATGCAACAACTGTGATACCAGGAAGAGTGATGATATATATGTGACTTGAGAAAAATTAAAATAGTGTGAGGATAACAGTAATATATGTGCATGTAAACATGTCAGAAAAAAAGTTTGAATAATTCAAAAATATGTGATAGTAAACATGTCAATGGCAATGATGTGGGACTTTAATTGTACAGTAACAAAGGGAAAAATAATGCAAGACAAAAAGGTAATTAAAGAAGTGATGAGATGTGGAAACTTGAAAATATGAAAAAGCAGAGAGTGGATGTGCAGAAGGGGAATTTTTAAAACAGAGGTAGGATATGTTTTGTATTCAGGTGACATGAAGGAAGTGAGAGGTGGGGTAGAATGAGTAGATTTTTCAGATCATAGAGCGATATGAGCTGTGTTGGGTGATGATGAAAAAATAAAAGAAGGAAAAGGAAAAAAAAATTAAAGGGGGTGTAAGTAAAAAGAAAAAAATAGAAGGGAAGGTAATACACTACCCTTCTAATGACAAAAGTATTTTATGAAAATAGGAAAAAATGGTGAGTAGTGTTAAAAAAGGTATAAAAAGACTTATTTGGAAGTAGAGAGAAGAGTAATAAAATGAGGTTGGTATAATGGTTACGGTTTTAATTTCACAGACTCAAGGTTCAGGGTTTGATTCCTACCTTTGAAAGGAAAATTGGGCTTAAAATGAACCAAAATGGCAGCTAGCCTAGTACTTACCTATGAACCTGTAATATGAAAATATGGTGAAAGATTTTGAGAAAGGAGTGGAATGAAGAAGTAATAGAGTAAGATAAATATAAAATAAATTGTATGAGAAAAATAAAGACAAAAATAAGATAATCTCTGGGATTCAATAATACTAAGTGTATACTGTTCTAAGTGAACAGACAACACAGGCATAACTCACACCTTCTTCCTGTTAATTTTAGTTTTCCTACTGATTTGCTTGCAGCTTTACATATTAACAGGGATTTATAAAGGTTACCACAAAGTGCAGACTACAAGTATGCCTAGTGTAATCTTTCTGAGTGACTAGAAACCACAAAAAAGTGGTAGGGATGTTCTTGAATATATATCGTGTACACTTAATGTAGACTTTGCTGTAGACTTTACTGAATCTGGACCAATGTTGTATAAACAAGAATAAACTATGGAGAAAGTAGAAACATTGTAGAAACTATAAGAAGGAAGAATTTGAAAGGGGAAGATGGAAAGTAAAGACATTTTCTGATAGAACCAAACAGAGATTAGTAGGAAACAGAAAGTCAAACTAACAAAAGGCAAAGATCATTGATAAAATCCAAACGTTTAATAAAGTGTAAGTGCTTTCGTAATGACCCACATTTACTTCTGATTAAGTAATGTGGATCATTACGAAAGCGCTTACACTTTATTTAACATTTGGATTTTATCAATGCTCTTTGCCTTCTGTTATTTGGGCTTTCTGTTACTTTCAGTGATTTGTGGAACTACTTTCAGTTCTTTTGGGACTGTTATTTTAGAAATTAGAAGGAGTTAAATTGAAAAAAAAAAGTTATAAAATAAGATAAGGAAGAATCAGCAGCAGGCTTGGGTTGGTTGATTTATGGATATTATAAGGGGATGACAGTACTGGAGAAGTATTAGTGGGAACACTGAATAAATGGTTAGGGGAAGGACTAGAAGGTGAAAAGGTGTGTGCTAGAGATATAAATCTATATGGAAGAAAGATGACAAAAAATATTAAGAACTAGATAATACCAAGTGAAAACTAATTATAAAAGCTTTCTAAAGACAATGAAAAAAATGGAGAATGTTTTGGGAGAAGTGATTGGGGAAGGGTTATATGGAGTAAGCAAGTGAAGGAAATGTTAACAATAATAAAATAAGCAATATATGTTATTTTAAGGTCGAATAAAGATATAAGATTGGTTGTATGTGACATAAGAAAAGTATTCAGTTCAGTAAATTATGAGGCAATGTGGGATAATTTATGGGATTATAGGATTGGAAAAATAAAAGTATTAAAGAAATGTTACAAGCTATCTTAGATGCAGTTTATGGTAAATGCCTGATTAGGAAAGAAAATAAAAATTGAAAAAAAAGGTGAAAGATTGGTGTGCAATAAGTGTGTGTTTATTTGTACTAGTAATGAAAGCAATAATCCAAACATGCATTGGTGAAATGAGGGAAGCAGGATGGGAAGTGAAAAAGGTGTAATATTACCTGTGCATCTTTCATATCCAGATACATTAGTTATTGAACCAAAAATATAGTATGTATGAGGAAACTGTGATAAGGATAGGAAGGGGGTTAAGCAAAGTGGGGTTATGGTCAAATAGGTCAAAAGTAGGGAACTTGGTGAAATAAAGAAGATAAATGGAATATATTTTACTGGAAATGAAGTAAACATATTAGGAGTCAGGTTTGGTGACCTGATTGGCAACAGTGGAGAGAAAATATGGATGAAATAATGAAGTTAGTTGGTGGAAAACTTTCTCTTTATACTTTAGAAAGATCATATATATGTTAAATGCACATATATTGGGAAGGTTGAGATATTTGGGACGTGCATATATGTTTCTTCAAAAAATGGTAAAAGAACTGTTAAAAGAGATTTTTTCGGTTTTATTGAGGATCAAGATTCAATCCAGTTAGATTGGGAATTGTTTATAATAAGAAATAAGTAGGAGGTTTGAATTTGAAGAATCCATTGGTCATTTATACATCTTTTTTGGGGGTATTAAAATATGAAGGTGAAGAAAAGTAGCTTAAGAGGGAAATGCTGTAGGTGAACTATGGAGAGATGGAAAAATGAAAAGGGGAAAAAAACGGAAGATACAATGAGCAAAAAAAACAATATGACAATATGAAGTTATAGAAAATTAAAAGGACATAAATGAATTATATGCCATGGTGCAGAATATTTAATATATCAATTGAAAGATCATAAGGATGAGGTTAAAAAGGTACTAAAATAAAAGGGAATAATTTGAAGCTGGTGATTTTTGTGGAGTTTATTATTAGATAAGTTACATGTAAACAGAAGTCTGAAATCTAACGTAATAGAGAAGAGACAATGCAAATATTATAATGAAGAGAAAAGGGCAAAGCCTTATTTTTTTGTTTGTAAATAGAATGAAGATTTTTGGAAAAAATCAAACTGAGTACAAATGAGAAGGCTTTCGAAATACAAATATGGATATAATATCGTATGGGAAATGTGAAGCTGACAGATGGAATTTGATGTAAAGTTGACAAATAGGATAGGATATTGATGTTAATAGCATGAGTGTTGTGGAAAAGATGGTACACTTCCTCAAATCAAATGGCACAAGAGTCACTCACTCTTGGGATCTCAACCTAGCCTGTGACATTAACAGAACATGCTGGAGAGATAGATATGTCTTCCAGAGACTGATGCTTCTCTGGAATAGACTTCCTATTCATGTAAAACAGAGCTCTTCAATGAACCTATTTAAATGCAACCTAGATAACTGGATGGAAGATGGCAAATTTGCCCATGAGGTGGCACCCATGCCCTTCAGGGACAGAGGTAGCCGGTGTTGATCACAGACCCACTCTGTTCATAAATTAATTCTGCGAACTACTCAAAAAGAACAAATGGGGATACTTGGAATTAACATTTCTAGGCTTGTAAAAACTCTAGGGCGGCTAGCCTAGTAACCTCCTATGAACCTATGAACATATAATAACTTTTTACATAATAAAAATAGGAATGATGATGATGTGTTAATTTAAATAAAAAGATAATTGTGGAGAAAAATGATCACTAAGTTAGTTGAAATAAAAAATTGTTGTGGAGAAAACGGTTTAACCGCATCCCTAAGAACACTGTTCAATCTCAGCCACCATACAGATTTTGTACCAAGCGAGTGGAGAACAGTTGCAGTCTTTCCCCTGCATAAGGAAGAGCCTTCCACAGGCCAAGGTAATTCCAGACCCATAAGTCTGACCAGCCTCATATGCAAAGCCATGGAAAGACATCATGGAATTAGTCAGGACATAGGGAACCTCCAAACAATGGACCTGTCTCAGTTTGGATTTGTCAAGGGCTGGTCATGCTTAGCCAGCCTGGTGGATTTTTTTGAAAAGGTCACCAAAGCAATGAATGAAAGCAAAATGGTACACACCACATACCTCAACCTGGCCAAAGCTTTTGACACAATTCCCCACTCAAGCATAGTAGAAAAGCAAACTAAATTGTGAATAAACCTCTATGTCACCTGCTGGATTACCAGCTGCCTCACAGATAGGATGCAGATAATCAAAACAGGGAAAGTTACCTCCACAAAGAGACACATCAGCAGTGGAGTCACTCATGGTGCTATGCTGAGACCACTCTTGTTTGACATCTACTTTTCTGAAGTAAAAGCCAATACCAAAGGGCTCTGGCTGACTATATTTGTAAATGACTGCAAGTTAGGTCATGTCATTGAATCCCCACATGACTTAACCATCCTACAGGAAGGATCATCTTAAATAAGTAACTGGTGCCAAAATTATGGACTGAAACAAAATGTCAAACAAGTCATCTTCCCCAGAGAACTACCACATTGGCAATGTACCCTTAAGAGTCGACCCAGTTATTTGGGATTTGGGGACTTACATGAACAGGGTCTATTATAAGAAAGTCATTCTATACTGCATAACTTATAAACAAAGGAACTGTGTCTTGATCCAGGGATGTCACTGCCCCTCTTTACTCAGCCCTCGTTAGGCAATATAATGTCTCCTTTGGCATGTATCTGTCCAGACATATACAACAACTGGAACATCCACAGAGATACCTTACTAAGAGGATACAAGGCCTTAACAACATGTTCTACATAGACCAATGCAAAGCCCTGCCACTATACTCGGCCTCCAACAGACTTCTAAGAGGTGACATGTATCTGCCACACAAGGCATTGTCCAACCCATTATTGATGGATTTACTGCACATCAGCAAGTCAGTTGGCATCAGAAATACTCTATCTAGGAATCTAAACTGCTACTGCAACATTAACAGAAAGGTTTGGAGGGACAGGTGTATCTCACAGAGGATACTGCTAATGTGGAACAGACTCCCCGTCCACATAAAACAAAATACATTCCTGCCTGTATTCAAGTGCAACTTAGATCTGTGGATAGCAAACAGAAAATTTACCCCAGGACTGCCGCTTGTACTACTAAATGGACAGAGACAGCTCAAAAACGCTTTATCTATGCATGGGTCCCCTCAAATTATCCATGGCATGATCCCAGTTATTCTTATTAGGGGTAATATATAATTATAGACCATGGGATGGGTAAGCCCAATCTATAACCAAATAGGACAGGGTATTTTGAGCTCAATAATAGAAACTAGCTAGGCGTAAAATAGCAACAAGGGCAGCTAGCCTAGTACTTAACCTATAAAAAGGATGGGGAGGATAGAATGAAATATGTTAATGTTTGTGAAACTGAAGATGTAAAATACTGAAAAGATTGTTAATGTTGCAAATATAAAATTTAAATAAAATGTAAGTGATGCATTTTATGTCTATCTATCTAATCTGTCTGAATAGGGCAACCACATCTTTTTTTTAGTAAGTGCCATGGGATCGTTTACATCCATCTGAGCTATCACCAACTCAAGCAGATGGGATATTGGTTTAAATTCTCATCTATAGGATGGCAAACTCAGGAGTGCAGAATCCATAAAACTGCACTGCGGTGGCAGGAATTTGAAAATTAATCCAATCACCTGATATGGAAATAGAATCCACAGCTTTCTGATCCTCCAGCATCAAAGGTGAGTATGCTACCTGTTGAGCCACTGGCACTATATGAAACTGTATGAGCTGACACCACTTGTTTCTGAAATACCATTTCAGCTTCCTTATATGCAGCCTTACAAGGATTTTTAGTTTTGCATGAAGTCATGCAGTAGTGCTCCCAGGAACTGAATTTGGTTCATCAGGGTCAAATGGAAATTTTACAGATTCAGAAACAGGCCTAGGTCTTTGAAACATACAAGGGTGAATTGCACTGCCATCTGAATATCCTTTATGGATTGTGCTTGAATCACATCATCATGTAAGTAGGGGTATATGTGAATGCTGTTGGTTGTGCAATGAGCAATTACTGGAGCCAGGCACTTTCTTAATACCCTGGGTGCTGTAAACAAGGGAAAAGGCAAGGAGGTTAACTGGCAGTGTGCTCCTCCTTCCCTAAATCTAAGAAAACTTCTGTACACTTTTGCAATAGGTATATGGAGACAGGCATCCTTTAGATTTAAGCTGACAATGCAAGGATAAGGAAAAAGAAGTAGAAGGTTCTGCAAAGAAAGTATATTGAACTTTGGTACTTTTAAGCATTGTTTAACCTTGACAGCTCTAGAACTGTTCTCCAGATGCCTTCTTTTCTTAGCACTAGAAACAGTCTTTAGTAAAATCCTGTCCTCTATTGCCTGTTTTTGCACTCTTTCTACAGCCACCCTGAGCTAGAAGGTCCATTAAAAGAACAGGAACCAAGTGTGATTGTTCCTTGAGAAAGAGGGAGGGTCCAAAAAATTAGGGACTGATTTGCAATTGTTGTTTCAGAATGAGGAAGACCCACTAGTCTTGGGTGATGGCTTCCCACTCCTTCACAAAGAGGTCCAAGCAACTTCACATCCTTATGGTTGAGAAGGGGAGATGGCATTGAGACATTTCTTGGAAAAGGGGAGTGATACTCTTTGTTGAGCTTGACTGATTATAACTGGTACAGAACTATATTATCTACTTACTTACTGGGGTACCAAGATACTGTATCACACACGTGTTATGAAGATTGCACAGGCTGCCTATTTTACCTCTCACACTGTCAACAAATTTTTCATCTTACCTTAGCTGTCAAAACTTGGGTTTTTAAGGACTTCCAGTCAGCATGTGCAAGGCAGAACATCCATAGTCCACTTGGAACCATGTACTAAATACTCAGTTAAGCTGCATTTTATTTGTTTATTTTTTTAGAGTAGTCGTTAAAAGTAGAGGGGGAAGACAAAAATTATTGCTGTTCATGTCTCTAATGTGAAAAAAAGTAAGACAAAGCAGATAGCTTCACCCAACCTAAAGCTAGTGTGAGATTCGACTTCTGAGGAAATGGCAAAAGAAAGTGAAAGGAATTAGACCAGCACCTCCTCCGTTTCAATAGGGGAATTCCATAAGTTTCAATTTAATATCCGGGTGTTGCAGAATATAAGCAGTGACTGCAGGATATTAAAGAGAAATTTACAATGCACTTTTCTGAGTTGGAACAAGCTTTTTTTGGCATTCCAACCAGGTGCAATGCCTCTCACAGGAAACTAAGAACCTGAAGTACCGGGCAACAGTTAATGAGGTAAAACAGGAGCTTTTATAATTAAAATGCCAGGATTTAGAGGATAGGAACTGGCAAAAGAACCTCAGATTTACCAGAGTGCCAGAACCAACTAAGGGCAAGGATTGACAAGTATATTAACTCAAAAGCTTGCTGAATGGACACAGTTTCTACCCCAAGAGATTCAAATAAGTAAACAAAGAAAGCAATACAAGAAAGCTCCAGAAACTGGATGGAAAACTTTACAGGTTTTTGGAGTGACTGGTTACTCACGTAAGTAACTCCATCATTTTTTCTGATCCCTGGGCAAGATTATAAAGGAGGGCTCATATAGAATTCTAGTTAATAATGAGTATTGCGTTCAAATAAGGAAGCAGTGATCCACTTTTTTTACCAGCTGTTGGACTTGCCAGACAGTTGAAATTTAAAAGCTGCTTGTTAAACAAGGCTACTTTGAAATTGCTCCTGTGTGGTGGTTCCACAACCTTTTTTTAGACCTGAAGGAAGTACTGCAAAACCTTTAGGTAGTGGCACACCAGTAGGTTCTGTGCACCCCTTACAAGAAGACAATCTTGCTCTCCCTATTATATTTTCTCAAAATGCTTCTAAGAGGCAGTTTAGGAATACAGAACCTTTCTCTCTTTTTGAAACCCACTTAAAACAAAGTGAGAGACTAGTCCTATCTCTCACCGCTTTATAAAATCTGCCCAAGGAAGAATGACAATGTGATAAGAAAGAAGGAAATAAACCTGGAAAGTAGTAAAAAAAAGTAATTACAACAAAAAACTAGAAAGAAAAGACATTGGGTCTATTATTACTTCCTTTTTATGAGTATTTGGGTGTGTTGTTATTTAGAGAACTTTATAGTATTTAGACATGCATTAATCTTTCCCAAGACAAGACCCTCTCCAGTGGCATACAGGGATAAAATCCTGACTACAGCCCAGTTGACCCAGGTTTGAATAGCGGCTCGGTGACTGATGGAGCACCACAGAGGGATGGGCATGCCTGCCCTGGGTTGGAGGGCATTAGTTGCTGATATTCCCATGGGGGCATGGCTTAAAGAGGGGCATTGCCCTTGAACATAAGCAATGAGGGGAAGTGGGGCAAGTTAGTGGGAGAGCATATAAAAAAAAAACAGGATGGAAGCAGAGATGGCCAAGCTCCCAGGAAATCCTTAGGCTCTATGACCAGCCCCAGCAATACCAGAGCATGTCCATGGGGTAGGTGACAAGCTGGTAGACCTGTAATGGACATCTGGCACTGGGTACTGGGCCAGTGATTTGATGTCAAAAGGTTACCAATAAATAAATGAAAAAAATCTTTCCCAAGACCCACTCTCTTCACTGACTCCCCCAATTTCTTTGTTTTCTCCTTTTTTCTTAATGCAATAGCAGAATTCTTAAAGGTGTTACTAGAAGGCCCAGGCATGAGTCATTTTGGAGAATAGGCTTTCTTTTTTTATTCTCCTTGAGATGACATAAGAAAAGTACTTTGTATCCTGGTAAAGGCATGGAACCTCCTCACTGGAAGCAAATCTCTTTGTTTAAGTGTAAATAGTCTTATTACAATATATGATGGGTTACAAAAAATATTTGCAGTGTATACGAATAGTGTAGCCTTTCAAGGTTACCTTTGTAGTGTCATGGTGTCATCTTTTAGAAGTCAATATACAGATTTTTTTAACTTTTTTTTAGGATGAAATTGTTTTAAAGTTGTTTTTCCAAAAAAATTGTTTTAAAATTAAAAAAAAAAATTAAATTCATTAATGTTAATGTATTGTTAATGGACTAAAAATTTGCAAAAAAATCAAATTAAATAAATTTATCTAAATCACCTAAGCCATCTACTGTTATGTTACAGAACTGTACCATTTAGGAAGATTCCTAAGCAGTACATTGTCACTGTTGGAGCTGGACAATTGCAGGCTGTTCTGTAGCATGGCCATGTTAAAACCTGTTATGTATCTAAAATCAGCCTCTAATTTGAACTGTTTTCTAAAGGTGTGGTCAGTGTAGTAGCTTCTAAAAAATTTTGTAGAAGCATTTCTAAAGTATACTGCTGAAGTTGCTAATGTTAGAATGGAGATGATCTGATTGTACCTTGCAAAGATTTAGTACACTTGCTATAACAAAGAATCAGCCACACAGCAACATTTATTTACAAACAAGCCTTCTTTTCACTTTCTAAAAGAGATAAATAGTTTGCCTTTCTGAATTCATGTCTCCTCCCGATTCAGAACCTAAGTTGTCTTTGCACATCTAAAAACATCTCGCATTTTGGTTGTTTGGGCAAATGAATGGTAACTGGGTGGACTAATTAAGAGCCATTAAACAGGCTGGCTAACACATGAAAGCATACAAACACAAGTTATGCTCTTATCAAAACATTAGATTTAGCTGGCAGTTGCCCAGATACTGGAACTGATGAAGTGACCATCTTTGGCATCTTTTCATCATGGTAACAACAAACTTCTGCTAGCTTGAGCTCCTCCCCACTCCATAATCCTTTGCTCCCTTCAGAGTCTCCACATCGAGTAATACAGATATGAACCTAGATATGTGATAAAATGTGATACAAATCCCTAAGCAGAAAAGAACAACAGAAATCCAAAAAGCAGGCCTCTGGTGGTTCTAGGTTCCTTCTTTCAATGACAGTTTGGAGAGGGTTAGGTGGGTGGGTGGTTCCAGTGTCCGGACAGATACTAGCTAAATCTAATGCTCTGGTAAGTGCATAACTTTTCTATTTATGCTGATCCTGTATGGACACTTGAACTGATGGACAGAATCCCAGCAGACCTCAGGAGGTATAAGAAAACTATCTTATGAGAATAAGGCTCTAGCTCCGGACAAAATTTCCTAACTGTAGTGCTTATCAAAAGTATGCAAGGTAGACCATGTAGTAACAGCACAAATTTTTTCTAAGGCTAAATTTCTGAGGAAGGCTGTGGATGTAGCATGTGGCCTACTAATATGCTTTGGATCTAGACAATGGGAATCTATTATAGGATGAGTAACTAAAGGTAATATAATCAGACATCAGTTTAGAAAGTTGACCTTAGATACTTTAGTGACTTTTTTTAAGATTTCAGAAGAAAATGAACAGCTGGTTATCCTTCCTGAAATCTTTTGTTTTGTGAAGTTAAAATCTAAGTTGTCTGTGTACTACTAAACAATGCAACTTACACTCTCCTTTATTTGATTGATATGGGAAGAACACTGGAAAATGGATGGATTGTTTCAAATCTGACTGTGAGGCAGCTTTGGGCACAACTGATGGGTTAGTTCTCAGTGACACCCTGTCCTTATTAAAAAATAATACAAGGCAATTTAGAAAATAAAGCCTGTAGTTCTGAGACTCATTTGGCAGAAGTAATGGTGACCAGAAGGAAAGTTTTCCATGACAGGAATTTGATGTCATCCGAACAGGTGGGTTTAGGGTTACCAGATGTCTGGCAAAAGTAGGACATGTCCTCCTTTTCAGCTTTGTGTCCTCTGTCTGGCAAGCATTGCCTAAAGAGGCAAAAATGTCCGGCTTTCAAAAATATCTTTTTTTTCCCCTCTCTGGACTGTTTTTAAAAACAGTCTGGATTGAGAAGAGTGAAGAAGGCATTTATGCAGATGCCCAGAAGTCATTGCGGTTTAAGTAACTACAAGAAACAGGAACATTACTTACCTGACGGGACTGCGAAGTCAGCAGTCTGTCGTGTAATCTGTATATGTGACGTGGTTGCTAATTTGCCCTGTTACTCTCCCGTTCTCTTCATACGCTTTAGTTGCAAGGAAAAGCGCGGGAGAGTGGAGAAATAGGGGTCAACCCTCATATTAGGGTTCAAGCAAAGTTAGCACTTTTTTTTTTTCTGGCAGGGCAACCAGATACTAATACTATGTGTGTTTAAGGGTCGTTGCGTTAGACTTAAGGAAGAGTGAGTTTGTCACTGTTACTGAGCAGGGGTTATGTTAAAGGTGGTAGTGTCAATACAGATCAGCAAGGGAAGACTTAGAACCTGAACGTGCCATTCATGCTGAGTAGGATGCATTTTGGTGCATGTTGACAACACTGCATGCAACTTTCCAACTGAAATTAGCAGTGAAGATGTTCACGGCACCTCTGCTTTGTAGGCATATGGCACTCTGTACCCCTTCTTATCAGGGTGGAGCACCATTTTGCTGTGGAGAGTCCCTTGATCCATCCATGTGTAATGCACTGCTGTATGGATATAGCTTACCATGTTTGGGAGGAGATGAGGGGAGTCAGATGAGGCTGCCCATATTGTAGTCTACAGGATGGCTCATAGAACAGAAATAAAAATACATTTTAAGTAAATGAACTCTGAAGCATGTACAACTGTTTTTACGTCTGAGCTGGGGTCAGCATGATTTTTGTGAAAGCATTTATTCTCTAATAAAAATAGTGTGTCTAAAAAGCCATTTCCATGAGGACCCAGAGTAATAAACAGCTAAGCAGATGCTAATGGAAATCTCAAAGAGCTGATTAACGTGGTAGTCTGCAGTGCTGACAGGGTAACCCTAAGACATTGTTTAGACTATGGCTTCCAACTGTTTTGATTCTCACACTTTCACTTATGAAAGACTAAAATATTTGAACTTGTACAGTGTCTCATATAGAGATTTAAGATGACCTTATTCAGGTATTTAGGGCATTTAGAGGCAACCACCTATGGGAATGTTTGGGGTTATCAAAAAGTAGTAGAGAATCAGGCAACCTATGTAGAAGATTCTATAAGAATAAAAAGTATACTAACTGGTTGTGTGAGATAGTAGCTGATACATGGAACAGACCACCAGTTTACATTAAAGCAAGCATTAATGAAGATATTTATATGAACAGCCTGAACAATTATGGAAACAACTGTTTTGGTATAGTGGCAGGCTAGAAGGGCATTAATGCCCATGCTTGAAATATTTGTATGTATGCATTAATATTGTGTCCTCCATAATCTAGTAATTTACATATTTCCTGATGGTCTGTGTCACAGCTTCTTCTTGTAACATGTGAATGAGATAGGCAGCAAACGTATAAGCTCTAATCTTGCCTATGTACGTGAGCCTTAAAATTAACATAAGATCGTCCCAGACTTAATAATATATCATTCCTTGTTATAGCTTTTGCATTCCAGATAACAGCTGAAGGTAAGACAGTTGGCTGTCCTCAACATTTCAAGTAATCTGATCCCACAACAATGTTCCAGAAGTGTTCCTAACTAGACATTGGTCTGAAAGGGAAACAAATTGATAAATTAAGGGCTGCAAAACTTATTAAAAATGCAGTTTATATTAAGCATATAAATTCTTCTTGTTATAGGTTGCCCGGTTATAACCTGGCAGGGTTAACCAGATACTAGGGAGGCGATGTGTTTTGGGGACTGTTGATTTTCTTTTTATAACATACTGGCAGGATCGACTAGATTCCAGTGGTCTGTGTGTTTTGGGGGGCTGTTGATGACTTTCTTTCATACCTCTCAACCTCTTAGAGCAAGAAATCTGGACAAAGCCATAAATAATGGAGAGACAAAGGCCCAAAGGTAGGCACAATTTTTAAATATTGCTCTTGCAAACTTAAAAAGTTTATATAATAACAGTCTTGCATTAACATAAATTTTCTGAAGGTTATGAAATCTGAAACTCAAATGTCTGACTTTATTTTCTGACTTTAATCTTTAACGGTTTGCCAGGAAAACCACAATTTTATGAGAAACAGATCTAAAATATAAGGCAAAAATCTGTACAGTTGAGAGGTATGCTTTTTTGTTAAATATATCCTGGCAGCATTAACCAGATATAGGGAGGCAATGTGTTTTGGGGACTGTTGATGATTTTCTTTTTTTAACATAAAACACTGGCATGGTCAACCAGATGCTAGTGGTCGGTGTTGATATGATGGCTTAGTGGTTAACTACTGTGACTATAGTGTATAGGGTCCTGAGTTTGAGCCTTGCCAAGGCAGTTTATTTACTAAGTTCGGATGGCCAAGCGGTCTAAGGTGCTATGTGAAGATCACAATCTCCCCTGGAGGTATGGGTTTGAATCCCACTTCTAACATATTGGGGTTGGGAGGATGGCCTAATGGTTAAGGCATTTGCCTTACAAACACAAGGTGCAAGGTTTGAGTCTCACAAGGGATAATTGGCTAGGCTTACAATGGCTCGCAAGGGCAGTTAGCCTAGTACTAACCTATGACTATGACTGTATTTTGGGGGCTGTTGATAACTTTCTTTCTTTCTTTTTTTAATATAATATCCTGGCAGCTGTCAAAGAGATACTAGCTATGCAGTGGGTTCTGGGGGACTGTTTGTGGGTAACGTTTTTTTTTTCAACTTAATATCTTTTTGCAGGGTTAGTCAAGATACATTAGGATGGTTTACCTGGTAATTACACATTGAATGGTAACAGTGGATGGTTTATGGTAATTACACATTGAAATGTTATTGTACAGCAGTCCAGGTGCCCCTTGTGTCAGTAAGGAATTATTTGTAGCAGCACTACACTGTTTTTCGTGAGCAAAACGCACTCTCCTTTGTCCTCCTTTATCATGGCTTTGTCCTCCTTTATGACCTTCAGTGTCCTCCTTTGGGTTTGCAGGTATCTAGTAACTTTAAGTGGATTCAAAGGGGAAAAAGACTAAGTTTCGCCTGAATACAATTTAGATCCAGTGGGTGAGCAGGATGAGTTAAAAGTTGTCCGGAATAAAACACCCCTTTCAAAAATGCTTTACAGAGCTTGTATGAGACTAAGATCCTTGGAGATAAGAAGATACAGCAGACAGATGAACCTTAACAGAGGATTAACTAGTCCCTGTTTTAAATATATCTGCCATAAAGGTTACTACTTGGGATATAGAGAGCTGAAACAGGATATACCTGGCGTTCAGCAGCCCAAATAGAGAATTTCTTCCACTTTGCTTTATGTATTTTTCTAGCTGAGGGCCTTTGAGAGGCTGCAATCAAATTAGTAATTTCAGGTGGGAATGCAGGGTCCCTGGCCATCAGTGAATGTGGAGAAACCATGCAGTTAATTGTAGGGAGTGAATGTCCAGATGAGGCTGACTGGAGAGGTAAAATTGCAGGAGATGGTGCTGAGGAAGAATAATGGGGCCCTCTTTTTAGATGCAGCCAAAGTAGGGGAAAGCAAATCTGGCAAGGCTAGAATAAGACTCTGCAAATCTTGGCTTTTTATAAGAAACTGGGAGTGAGTGGTACTGGGAAACAGGATAAAGGAGCCTGGGGAGGGGGGAGATGTGGGAGAATACATATCTTGAGGGGGAATTCCTCTTGGTGGGTGATGAAAGAAACTGTTGCATTTGGTAAGTTAAATGGCAAAATAGAGATTGCAACAAGACTTTCCCTACTTGCAAAGGATCTTGAGTGCTACAGAGACCACTTGTGGGAAAAAAAATGCCTCCTCAACCTGTCCTCAAACACTTTGGAAGTTCTTGAGATGTACATTGTTATGAGAAAGCAATGTGATGTTATGGCTCATTCCAAAACTCTTATAGCTTCTCTGCATACAGGGTAAGCCTGAGTTCCATTATGCTTGTTTATGTACCATACCACAGCATTGTTATCTGATTGAATAGACACGTCACCTTGAGATATGAATCCTGAAATACCTGCAAAGTTAGGAGGACTGCTCTCATCACCAATATGTTAATGTGCAATTTGTCCTCTTGTGTAGTCCACATCACATGGATTACCCTGATTTGATAATGCTGCCCACCCCAGTAAGGGTGCATAAAGAAATGAGTCCCTGAACTGAGATTATGTGCATTTGACCAACTTCAAACAAACATTTGAAAGCTTTATGGTTTGCATCATTGATTGTGTTCAGTGAGTTCTGAGATTCCTTTGAAGAACTGTCAAGTTGAGCCTCGCATGTTATACTGTCTGAGTGGAAGACGTCATAAGGCCTAACACCCTGAGGACTGTTACTGCATCGGATAATGGGGAGTATGATAGACATAAGACTGGTTGCATAATTGCAGTAATTCTTTCTGGAGGTAGTCTACCTTGCTGATTTACTGTATCCAGCTGACAACAGATGAATGTCAGGGAGTGGGAAGATTCCACTCATGATGTTGCCAATTTGACCATGATCCCCAGGGAAAGGCATAACTGCAGTTTTGCTGTAATTAATCTTTCCATAGTATGTACAGTGATGAGACAGTTTTCTAGGTAGGGAAATATTCTTATTCCTAACAAATGCATGTGAGCTGTAGCTGGAGCCATGCATGTGGTGAACACCCAGGAGCTATGGTAAGTTCAAAGGGCAAAGCTGTGAACTGGTAATGACAGACTCCCACCTGAAAATGTAAGAACCTCCTGGATAACTTCACTATTTTGATGTGTAGGTAAGCATTCCAGAGATACAAGGAACACATTCAGTTCCCTGCTTACATGCTCATTAGGACAGACTGCACCATGACCATCTGGAGGGATTCTTTCTTTACATGCTCATTCAGACTGATGTCCAGAATTGGTCTGAGGTCTTGAGCTTTTCTGGACACCAAGAAGAAAAATCTGGACCTTCTCTGGTTTGTTAGGACCTCTTGAATGGCTTATTTAATAAGAGATTGTGCATCTCCTGTTGGAACACCCTGATTTCATGGGGTGTCATTAAGAGGGGATGGGAAGGAGGATGTTTAGACAGTTTTAAAAATGGACTGGAGTAGCTTCTGAATATGATTTCCCTGATCCATTTGTCCTGTATGATGGTGAGCCACATGGATGGATGCAGGGGAAAGCCACCTCCTGACTTCCTCCAGAGTGGCACAGTTAGACAACCATTCAGGGTTCATACTGAAGGAACCCTTGAAATGATCCTCTGAACCCTTGTTAGTACAAACTACCTCTGATCTTCAGTCACACTGTTGTTTATGCTGGGGCAGCTGAGATTTATGAAACCACATATTTTTGGAGCCTTTCCAATTCCTTTGAAAGGATCTCTGAGGGTCCAAAAATTAAACCCCAACAGAATTGAGCATCTTACCCTCTTTCTCACAATGAAACAGTTTATTCTTAACCTTCTGTCCAAATAAAGAGGTTGCATCAAAAGGGGTGCTGATGAAAGCCACTTTCTTAGGTTCATAGTCAATTATTAGACTAATGGTCCTAGGAGGCCTTTTTAAGCCTAGCCATGTTTTGCCATATGCAAATAACAGTATAAATTACCCAGGGGCATATAGTTGGGTTTAGGTGGATGAGCATTTACAAGATGCTTCTGTCCAATAGGAGCATAGGAGCTAGCCCAGGGGTAAATTTTCGACTCCTCATACATTGGTCCTGGTTGCATTTCAGTTGGGTCAAGGATGAACTCTAACTTACATAGATGTTAAGTCTGTTCCAGAGTAGGAGTAGCCTCTGAGACACATATACCTGTCCCTCCAACATGTTGTGGCTGGATCAAATGATGACTTTTAAGCTTGGCATTCATTACTTTTCAGAAGTCTGCAGGAGAATGAATACAAAGATAAGGCTTTGAGTCAGTTTGCAAATTCCATGTGGTTTACGCATTGTATTCTTTTTGTGAAGAACATTTGAAGGCATTCCAGGTTCTGCATGTGCCTGGTCAGATACATACCAAAGGGAGCATTGTACTTAATGATTGGGTTAATTATGGCTGAATACAGCACAACAATGACATCTTTGGACCTGGATGACACACTCTTACATATAACTTAACCAGTACAGAATTATTTCCTTACAACGGTAACCACATGATTGTCAAAGGCTAAGTCATTGCCCACATATGTTCCAAAGTCCCTAAACACTGGGTCCACCCTTAGGGGTGTATTGTCTATGTGGTAATTCCCAGGGTATTCATCTTTCCAAAGGATACTAGTATGCATTTATTGATAACTGGTTTTAGACCATAGCTCTGGCATCAATTAATAACTTATGACAAGTCCTTTTGGAGGATATTAGTGTCCTTGGGGATTCTGTGATTGAGCCGAGCTTGCAGTCATCCTCAGACATGTACAACTAGAGGCCTTTGACATTAGTTTTGACTTTTGAAAAGTGAATGCCAAAGGTGCAGCCCTAGCATTGAGCCCTGAGGACTTCCACTAATGACTGACTTTTCTGATGTGGTAAACTCCCCTTTCCTAGTTTCCTGTGTCCTATCTGTAAGCCAGTTGGCTATCTAATAGTTGACATAATGGTTTACTCCTAGTTTTGTGAGTTTGCTTACAATGCTTAAATGGGGAATAGTGTCAAATGCTTTAACCAGGTCAAGATAGGCAGTGAGTATAGTTTTTTTGCTATTGTCCATAGCTTTGGTGACTTTCTTGAAAAATTCCATTAGGTAGAGTAGGTACAATATGCCTTTGACAACAACAAACTGTGTTGGATCCAGTGCCAGAAAGTTTCCTTTGTATTTATCTATATCTATAATTCTTTCCATGGCTTTGCATGCCAGACTAGTCAGACTAGTGTGTCTGCAGTTACCTAGGTCATTAGATGGCCTTGCCCTTGTGCAGAAGTATAACTGTTGCAGTCCTCCATTCACTAGGCATGAAGCCAATTAACAGGTTAAGATTAAAAAGTGATTTTAGAGGACTTGATAAGTCATATTTCATGCTATTCAGGAAGCATCCAGGAATATTATCAGGGCCCATAGATACAGTATTCTTTGCCTTGGAGGATCATTGAGTACTTGTTTGCTAGTGATAGCCAGAAGAGTTATGGTCAGGGGTACCTCTTGAGAGGTGTTGTGGGGATAGGGAAGACTGGTGAAATTGGAGCTAAATTTGTCAGCCCTTAGGTCTACTACATCCTCTAGCTCTGTATAGGTGATTCCATTTACAATTACTTCAGCACATTGTCATGTATTACCTTTGAGGTTGCAGACACAGCTGAGGAAAGCCTTGTGGTTGTCCTTTGCCCTGTAAGGCCATATTTACCTCAAATTTGCTTTGGTGGACTTGATAAGACTCCTGAGTTGCATATTTAGTTTGATGGTGGGTTCCTTGACTTGCTGGGCAGTGCCCTTCCTAGATTTGGCCTTGGTTTTCTTCCTTTTGTTATAAAAATGTGTCGATATTGGGATTCAACAAGGATGGCTTGCTCTTTCAGTCAGTCCTGTACTTATTCTGGGTATGTACAGCTGTCTCATTACAGCTTTTTGCATATTGATACATAGTTTCTATGAACAGTTCTGCATACACATCAGAGTTCACCCATTTGGTGGGAGGGGGGCTTGCAATTTTGGCAAGGTTCACTCGGTACTAGGAGAGTTGCTTTGAAATAATTCTAAAATTTTCAAGGGTTAGATGGGGTCACAGGTTTTAGTTTAATTCCAAAGGAGACAGCTTTATGGTCTGACCTGACAACTTACGAAGTTACACAGAGATGGGTGTAAAGTTCTCCCATGTTTGTGAGGATCAAGTTAAGGATGTTGGTGCCACTAGTGGCTGTATGGACTAGCTGGTATCATGCATTTCTGACAATCTGGCAATTGTAGTGGGTATATGTGAGAGCCTTGTTTCCAGCGACAATGTGTAATTGCATCTCTCACACAGTGTATCTCATTGGTTAAGAATTAGAAGGTTGTTAGTAAATATGAGGCAATTGCTATACTGGCTCAGGATACTCATTTCTACTAAGCTAACTGCAGACTCGAGGGAAAAAGTGTTTACCAGTAGTTGCAGATGTTTACTCCATGGATAACAAGGAGAGTTGTACTGGGGGGGGGGGGGGGGGTGAGAACAGGTTTACTTGGGTCTTTTTTTTTTTTTTTTAATTTTTCTAAGTCTTTTGTGTTTCTAATACCATGACGGGAATGGACCCCATTCTTAAGTCAAGGTATGATTAAAGTTCATTAAATTAGTACTGTTTCAATCTTTGATGTCAGCCAGAAGTGCTCTTCATTGCAGCTGCAATGTTCCCAGTATTGACTCCTTCTGCAATTCATATGGAGTTACATGTATTGGTAGCATAGCTATGTACGATTGTAAATTCTTTTTTTATAAGATCCATTGCTCCTACTACTATTGGAACTGTCTGGGTATCCTTCTTCCACATTGCCCTCATTTCTGCCTGCAAATCCTGGTATTTTATGATTGTATCTCTCTGTACGTAAAACACTGTAGTCACTGGGTGTAGCAATTTCAATGATCAATGTTACTTTTGTCTTCTTTTCATGGACTACTATATCTGTTTTTCTCACATCTGTTTTTTGAACTGTTGGTAATGGGTGATCCCAAGTGATATAAACTTCATTATCTACAGTGCTCTGTTTCTCATGTTTCCAATGTTTTTCAACTATTTCAGTATTATAATGTTTGCACAATCTCCACTGCAACAGTCTTGACACGTTATTATGCCTTTCAGTATACAGTCCTTCTGCCATTAGTATATCACAACCAGTAACATGATGTGTGACTGTTTCCAATTCTTTTTTACAAAACCTATGTTTGTCTGTTTCTCCCAAATATTCAATGGGCTTTGTAAACCAATGTGTTTGTAGTCTACTATCTTGGGCTGTCAATATTAACATTCTGTCTTTTGGTTTAAATTTACCTCTCCTTAACCATTCCTGCTTTTGATCCTGAACAACACAAGGTTGTTCCAAGAGTTTTCTATACTTGCAACTATATTTATGCATTTTCCACATTTCTTGCCTTCTCATCTGATCCTTCCCCTTATATTCTTTCTTTTGTTTTTTGACACATTCAGTTGATATCTGATTTTTTTTTTACTTCTTGTTTGATTTCCATTCCAGATTGATACCGATATGTTTCTGCTAAACGAAGCAGGGAAGTCATCTTAGACTTATTCTCCTCATGCTTTCAAACTTTCACCACATATGGGTATTTTGAGGTCAGCAGATATGTATGCAGTTCTACGACTGTAGATCTATATATAAGCAGTTTCGAGGAGGCCCATATCTCCTTCAGAACAGGGAATATATAGTCTTGGTATATACTGATTTTTAAAAGCATTTGATGACCACAAAGAAAGCATCCTTCTTGTTTTCCTTTCCGACAGTTCTAACACCTTTAGGAGCTAGTCACTCACTCCAAAGCTGTAAGTTAAGACAGGAAGAGCAAATTGCTTTATAGCTTGGACTTTGTTCCTAGATGCCAGTGCTGTTTTCTGATGGATGGATGGATGTCCATCTCTATTAAATCAAGCAACTCTTCTCGTAGATAATTTTCTTCTAAGCTGAGGGTACGTTCTTTTCCACCATTTCCTGTGGACATTCTACAGAAAGTTCAAAAGCATCTTCCTATTGCCACATTCTCTTCAGTTTCATCCGTATCATTCATTGCTCTTTCATATTGGAACTCAGTGGCCACTCCACAACACTGACTGCATCAGAGCTGTCACAGTTTCCTGTTCCTTCCCTTGCTATGCTACTCCAACTGAACTTTTGTACTGGTTTCCTGTGGAAGGCACCAAAAGTATCTTCATATGTCAATTGATCAGATGTTTCCTGCTCCACTTTTTTCTCCTTAATTTGGGGATCCATGTCATATCCTGCTGTGATGTTATCAAATTTATATTTTCTGCACTAAATATTTCACTTCACAGGTAATCCATAACCTCAGTTTCTATTTCTTTAACTTATCCATTACTAATCCTCTTCTGCTTTTCCTCCCTGTTTTCCTATTTTTTGTATTGTAAAATTTTCCATATCTGGATGACTTTGCCAATATTTCTCTTCAAATATCTTTGGTGCTGCTATTTTTGTATTGATTAGTTTTGCTTTCTCCTTTGCATAAGTATTGCACCATATTAAATCTCTTTTTCTTTCCATGTCCATATTTATTCTTCAGATGATTTCTGCTCCTCCTGTTTCTCCTTACTTGGGTGACTTGTTGCTCTATCGTGCTGTGATATAACCTGCGTCAGACTTTCTACACTAAATCCTTCACTTCACAGGTATTCCATAACTTCAGCTTCTATTTTTTTTTACTTCTGGTTTACTATCTTCTGTTCTGTGTTCCCTCCTTGTGATCTTATTTTTGTATTATGAAATTATCCATATCAGAATGCCTTTGCCTGTATTTCTCTTCGAATATCTTTGGGGCTGCTTTCTTTGTATTGATTAATTTGGCTCTCTCCTTTGCATAAATATTGCACCATATCAGATCTCTCTTCCTTTCTCATGCCCATACTTCTTCTTTCTACCTTTCAAAAATCTCGAGATTTTGTTCTTTATATTTTTGCACTTATTCAGTTGTTTCTTTTTCCAAACAGTCCAAGGTTTCTTGGTCGATATAATGTTTTTCATAAATCTGTTTTATTAATGAACACATTTTTTATTTGAAGCTTCTGGCAGTTTTTCTTGTGCTAGAAGTTTTCTTTCCTCTAATTTCTCTCTTAATCTTTTTGTATATCTTCTGTCTGGAAATTCTGGACATTTTGCATAATAGTAACAATACATAATTTCTTTCTTATCCTCAATAGTCCACTCTCTCATTTTTATGGCTCTTTTTTGGACTATCAGTTTTTGCAATTTTTGTGGACTACTACTTCCTTCTACAATGGGGGGGGGGGTACCTTCACCTGAGCCTGGCCTAGCCCCTTTGTAGGATTACTTCTGTGTCTTGAGGATTCTACACTGTTATTTATTTCCAGTCCTGGCACCAGTACATTGCCAGTGGGTATTTTTTATCCTGAGTCTTGTGCATCCAGAAATCTTTAATTTTTAACCTACTTCTGTCCATGATATATTCTATATAAAATACAGTCTATATATCTATGACATCTAGGTGAGATTATGTGAAAAACAGGGCATACATCGTGAAGTTAGAGTATGTCTAATTCATCATGTGTTAGAGTATGTCTAATTGCACTGCTGCCTAACTGACTCTTTTATTCTGTGGTTATTGTAACAGTAACTTCTACCAGTCTTGTAGATGTTTTGCATGTACTGTGTATCACTATAAATGGTGCTTAACTGCTGCTGCCTATATTAAGGCATAGTTTATATTGCTCTGTGTCCTTAATACTTTCTCTCTACTTCTCTTCAAGCCTGCAACCCTCCTGCTAGTGAATCCCCCCAGCATCCGTGTCCTGCTGTCAGACTGAAGACCTGAACTTTCCTAGTCATCAGCAAAATTTCTGTTACCTCCTCCCAGTGCAGGAATTAGAGCCTTGCCCTCCATAAACTGTACTGCCTTGAGAAACAGGAATATTTATTTGGAAGTATGTGCACATTACATCTTACAGCTTAACTGTACAATATCCTGTCTCTGTTTTGTGTAAGCAAACGCTCCCTGCCAGGACAACCAGCAGCTATAGCCATCTGTACTATATCCCCAATACTCCCAAACTAACCTCCCTGTTGTTACACACCCTCTTCCTTGTATCTACTTATTGCTATTTTTCTTCTCTCTTCTCCTATTTCCCACACTATTACCCATTCTACTTCTGAAAGATCATTACTTAACAGTACCTTGAGTGTTCACTTGAGGGCAGTAGTACCCTTATAGTTCCCATTACTTACCAGCATTCTAGACTTGGTTATTAAAATAGATTTTAAGTCTTTTTGCCTCAGTCTCCTACATTACAGGTCCCTTTGCCACTACATTATACCCTTTTTCAGCTCTCTACTCCCTTACTTCATAGTCCTTTAAAGTCTAGATACCTTACTTGCCCTCACCTCCCTACCTCTCTGATTGTGTTTCCTCTGCACTGGTCTTCTTGGCTCTGCCCTGCTCCGTTCGCCCTGCGGGCTCACTCCGCTCCCCTACCCTACCCCCAATTCCTACCCACCCCAGTTGTCCTACACATACTTCACTGGCCACCCCCCCTTTTTCTCATCCTATCACAGACCTCCTCATCACCAAGCCACTCCCCTATCTCTATCTCTCCTAAATTGTACTAATTAAATCTCTTTTGAACTACTCTCTCTCCTTTCCAACCTTTTACTACACTACTTCCCAATACTATCTCCTATCCAAACCTCCACTAATTTCTTACCAACATATTTTAAACCCTGCTCAATCTCTTGAAACACTCTCTTCTACTTTTCTATACCACCTACTAATACAAACTACTCCCTACAAAATCTACGTATTACTATGGCCCCAATAAATAAAACTCTTTTCACAAACAAACTACTCTTAACTACCATAATAGCCTGTCTTACCATACCTTACTTACTCACCTCCATTGAAAATCTTACTCTACCTGAACAAAACCATTACATCCAACAAACTTTACCATCTTCTTTCAGCTACTCCCTTAACCACAGTAACATAACCTGTACCTCCAACTATATACTACCAAAATATCACAGAGCAACCCACATTATTTACTTCAATACCAAAAAGACTTTTATTAACTTCTATAAACTCCTTAAACCTATACAACACCCCCAGCAACACCCCCTCCTAGACGATGATATTCATCCTAACCCTGGCCCCAATAATGACTATACCAATAACCTTGACAATTTAACAGTGCCTATGGTCTCTACATTAAATAAACCATCTAACTCCCTCTTGATAGCTCACCTTAACATTAGAAGTATTAACAATAAAATTTCCCACCTGCTCTCCTTGATGTCCACTCATTTGACATTCTATGTCTTACAGAAACTTGGCTAAAACCATCCACTCTAGACCAGGAAATTACCCCTCCTGTCTACAATATCCCTAGATGTGACCGTAAAATCAAAAAAGGTGGAGGTATAGCCATTCTCTATAAATCTAACCTCCAAATTTCCCCCTTTTATGTGCTTCTACCATCAGACACCAAATCTGAAATTCTAACTACCAAACTCCAAATTAATAACTTCAAATCTATCTAATTTGCACATATCGCCCCCAGGTAATAATGCCAATACTCTTGAAAACCTACTTAGTTACCTCTCTACCCAACTACCCCAAGAGACAATTGTACTGGGTGACTTTAACATTGACTGGTCCACCTGTAGTTCTCCTAACCCTACTAATCACATAAACCTCTTTGGATTCTCACAATTAATAACAACTCCTACTAGAATCTACAAACCAGGCAGTAAGGAAACTACTCTGGACTGGATCCTTATTAACAGCCACCATGAAACTTATACTCCAGGAGCCCTTCCTGACGATATCAGTGACCATATGCTTACCTACATTATTAGACAAAAAGTCCATATTCCAACTACTCACAATCTCAAAACCTCTCGCTCAAAAAAATTATTCAATCCAGACAGCTTCCTAAATGAATTATGGTCACCACTAACCCATCTTGAACTTGATGAGGCTATTACCTACTTTAATACTAACTTTCTTCAAATCCTTGACTGCCATGCACCATATCGTTCTGCTAGAATAAGAACCAAATCTGCCCTTTGGCTCACAAAACAAACTAGGCAAAAGATACTCCTCAGAAACAAAATCTGGACTAAATGGAGAGCCACCAAATGTCCAACAGATCACCTCCTCTTTAAACAGCTAAGAAATACCACCAAGAAAGATAATCTTAGAGACAAAAAAAGACTTCTACCTTCACCTCCAACAAACCAGTCAACAAACTCCACAAAACTTTTGGTTAGGGATAAACAAACTTCTTCAGCCAGGTCACCTTACTACGCCAGACCCAGCCGGTTTCAACCATAACAACTCCAACCAGATCCCTGATGCCTTTAATAACTACTTTACAGAAGCCATTCAAACTCTAGCCAATTCCTTACCACCCTTCACTGCTTTCCCACTAAATACCCCCAAGACTTCATCTCCCACCTTTCATATACAACCTGTATCTACATCTCTCATCTGTAAGCTACTTCAAAAATTGAAACCTTGCACCCCTTCAGCTGACCGTCTCCCATCTGAATACCTACAAATTGCCACAAAAACCATAGACTTTCCCATCTCTATCCTTATTAACAGAACCATCTCAGAAGGCAAAATCCCTACTTTATGGAAAGTATCCCACATCATCCCTCTATATAAAGGTCGACCTTCTGTTGAGCTTTCTAACTTTCGTCCTATTACTTTACTCTCCCCATTAGCTAAGATAATGGAAAAATGTATTCACAAACAACTACTTAACCACTTACTACAAAATAACCTACTAGCAAACTGCCAACATGGCTTTAGGCCATTCCATAGCACATCGACTGCCCTCTTATCCTTTACCGACTCTATAAACAAAAATTGTAACACTAACTCTTTTTCCTCTGCACTATTTATTGACCTGTCAAAAGCCTTTGATATGGTTAACCATAACTTACTTCTAGACAAACTAAAGGCCCATTCTCTCGATCCTCAAGCTATACAATGGTTTAGGTCTTATCTGGTAAATAGACAGCAATCAGTACTTTGGCATAACAATCTGTCTTCACTACTCCCAGTAAATATTGGAGTACCCCAAGGCTCTATCTTAGGTCCCCTAATCTTTTCCTTATTTATTAACAATCTACACATGAACATACCTCAAGCCACCTGCATTCAATATGCTGACGACTCCACCTAATTTGTTCAGCCAAGAATATAGCCTCTCACCACTCTCTCACCGAAACTGTTTTTCATAATGTTGAAAACTGTTTTTTGCAACACTGCCTACTCCTGAATCCCAAAAAAACAAAACTACTGCTTTTTACTCCAACACATAAATCACCTATTCCATTCTTCTCTGTAACCTCTAACAATGGTACTAACATAACCCCAGACACTACAACCCGCCTACTAGGTGTAACAATTGATAATCGTCTCAGCTTTGATGACCACATCAACTGCACAATAAAGTCTGTTAACAAAAAACTTGGTACCCTCTATAGAATTAAACCCTTCCTTACCCCTTCTGTAAGAAAAACTATTTCCCAGACCCACCTAATTTCCACCCTTTTCTATGCCTCTGTTATATATACTAACCTATCCAAAAACAACCTCTCTAAACTTTCCACCTGTTATAATAGCATAGCTAGATTCATTACATGCTCCCCCTTTAAAACCCACCACTGCCTCAACCTCAAACAACTTGAATGGCTAGAATTGCAAAACCACATACTCTGTCAACAACTACTTATTACTCAAAAGATCCTATACCACCCTAACAACACTCCTATCCTCACTAATCTAATTACACCATATAAAAATCTAGTTACACTACGCTCTGCTAATAAGCTTCTAGTTTCCTCTATTAAATCCAACAACAAAATTGGTGATTCACTTTTCTCAAACACTGCAGGTAAAAACTGGAATCTGCTTCCTTCTAAATTATCAACCCTTGCTTCAACTTCTCTATTTAAAAAACATCTTAAGGAACATGTCAAAACTCATTGGCTTTGTCCATGTGCTAACCCAGACTGATATCTTTTTCCCCTTCCATTTCTACCTCTCTAACCTATGCCTCCAAATCTAGCTATTACCCTTTTCTTCATAATATGAGGATAAAATATAACTTATTTTTTTCTTAACTAAATCTTGCTCACACCTTCTCGTGTGTGAAGTATATTATTGAGTATAATTTTTTACTAAAATTCTTATAGTTTATAATTTTTAATTTTTCTTTGAACAATGCTGCCTCTGTATTTGCTTTATCGTGTCTTTTTATATTGTTAAATTTGTCACTGTTCATGCTTGGAGCTTTTCTCCACGGGCCTCTACTGAAAATGGACATATATCCAGCTAGACTAGCCCGGTCAACAAATGTAAACTAAATAATAAAATAAATAAGTTACTCACTAAGACTTGAGGATGAATTCAGTTCCAGCAGTACTGCTCTCTTTTACTTGTTGATTTTATAATCTCTCCATTCGAACCCCTTACCTGGGTTCTACTTAAGTGAGACTATACTGTTTAAGACAAGACTGTTGAGGCAATGTTCCTCTGTGAAACCACAGTAATGGAAATATAAGGGTTTATGACAGATTTGCTTGGGTACTACTTGGGTAAGAATTACAATCTTAGTATATTCTACAGAGCACTGCTCCTCTGCGCACAAAGCAGGTGCTCATCACACAACCACGTAATCAGAAAAATATTATATATACATATATATATATATATATATATATATATATATATATATATATATATATATATATATATATGTATATATATATATATATATATATATATATATATATATATTTGCATAGAAAGTTGGATTCTATGTGTCTGCATCTATATAAGGCTCTGCTGAATTGCCACTGCACTATGAACAGTGCATCACAAATGTAACAACTTTATACAGGCACAGAAAATCCACAAAAAAGGCAAAACAACCTGCTTGTCAATCACAGCAACACACTCCTTAGGTTTCCTCAGTGATTTACAAACTCAGAAGGGACCAGGCTACTCTCTTCCATCACTAGAGTACAGATTTAACTTTCCTAACTCTAAAATCATTAAAAAGGAGCCCAAACTGTGAGAACTTCAGCAATTACAGAAGTAAAATCCAGCAACCATTTAGAAATAAATGCAAAATTGCAGAAACACAGCAATTAATACATTGAATGACAATAAACATTAAAGTATGAAAAAGAGCTTAAACTCCACAAATAAAACAAAAATGTAACAGCACTTTGAAACAACAGTAAAAAAAAGTATACTTTAGCAATGGAATACTTATCTAGCTTCATCAGAGCTGGACTGAAGTAGATACATTCAAATCTCAATGGCGCAGTTGCCAAGTGTTGCTAAACTGTGTGTAAATGAGCCAAAGTTTCTTGCAAATGTGACAACTTTATACAGACACTGAAAATTAACAAACAACCCAGATAGCCCACTGACTAACCACAACAACATGCACTAAGATTTCTCCAGTGATTACCAAGCTAAAAAAAGTCTGGGGGGGCGGATTCTAGATGGCTGAGAGCAGTGAATTTTGAAAGTTCCATAAACTAGTATAATTATATAGGAAAAATGTATTATTTTTCAAGTTTAAAACATCAGAAACCTATAGATAAACTACTAAACTACATAAATATCAAATTTGGTGGTGATATACAAAAATTTTCCTGTCAAGTAACTTGGAGATATATTGAGTCACTGAATATGAACAACTTAAGGAATTCTCATCTAGATGCTGCTTTGAACAAAGAAATGCAATTGATGACATCTACCTTACAGGAACTATCTTTGAAGATGGATGGCTTTAAAAATGACTTAGAAAACCTCAAATTAAATTCTCAAAAACTGATACTCTTAAGGAACTATTACAGCACCATACAAAAATAACAAATATAGAGACTTCTCTAAATTACATTGAAGTGAGACTCAAAGAGGAAGAATTCCAAAAAGAATTTCTGCTTAAACAGAATACATGGGTGCTTAACAACATAGATGACTTAGAAAACAGGGAAAGGAGAAACAACATAAGGATCTTTGGTCTGTCTGAAAACACTGAAGGAGAAGACATTATTTTCATTCTTAACAACCCGGATTCCTGAATTTTTAGACTCGAAAGAGGGACTTTCATTTGGGATTGAAAGGGTGCATAGAGCACTGAGGAAACCTAATTCTGGGCAAAGTCCGACACAGTCAAAGGGAAAAGGGCGCCGTTTTCAGAGCAAGGGAAGGAGAAGATGACAACCTTGGGGGAAGAGATAGATATAGAGACAGCAATTCCAATTCTGGCAGATTTGAATGTGGCGGTGTGCAGCGCAACCTTGGACTTATGGACACTTTTTGTTCACAATGGGATGGAGGTGAGCGTTTCAATATTTTGAACCTGTCTGACTGTAATATCACCAAATTCGCAAAACAGGTTTTGTACAAGGGAACAAAGTTTGTTCCAGTACATTTTCCCTCTTTGGCGGACATTTCTCTTGATGTTAGGGAATTTTGTAAAAAACTACATCTGAGAGAATTTTTTTCTGAGGAAAGAAGCATTGTCAATGTTGTTAATGTGGATGAGGGAAATGTTAGTTTAGATAATTCTTTAATGAATATGACACTGCATGAAAATGATTTGGTTGACATATTTTTACAGGATGATGTCTGTTTGGATGGGAGTGGCTTTGCATTTAACACTGGATATGGTAGGTTGACTGTTCCTAAAGTTCCATACAAAAGCAATTTCATTCCACCTAAGAGGAATATAGCAATATGTGTATTTGAAAGGACTTTGTTGAAACTGTTAGAGGAGGAACATGAAAAGTTTTGCAGGGGCAAGAAAAAATACAATCTAAGCAGGGATGAGTGGAAAGCCTTATCTGATTTAAGGAAGTCTAATAAACAGTATGTGTTTACCCAGGCGGACAAAGGTGGGAACTGGGTTATTTTACCCAGGGGAAAATACAATTTAACTGCTTTGGATTTGTTGTTAGATGTTAACACATATACTGAATTGCCTTCCAATAAGTGCAAAGAATATAACTTATTGCTACTAGAATTATTGGAGAGGGGAGAAAGGTTGGGCTTTTTCACATCTGCTGATGTAAAAAGATTGTATGTCAAGAACCCTAAAAATGCTAGATTTTTCATTATTCCTAAGGTACATAAGGACATCAGGAATCCACCGGGTCATCCCATTGTTTCTGGTAAGGGGGCTTATTTGCAAAACATTGGGATTTTCTTGGATTCTATGTTAAAATGTCACTTAGATAGGGTACAATCACATGTAAAGAACACAAAAGATGTGTGTGTGAAGATAAAAGATATTGATTGGGAGCAGGACTTTTACTGGGCCAGTGTTGATGCAAAATCTTTATACACTAGTATTAAGAAGCATTGGGGTTTGGAAGCTGTTGGTAAAATGTTGGGGGAAGGACCTAGGACTAATTACATTCTCAATTTGTTGGAATTCTGTTTGACACACAATTGTTTTGAATTTGAGGGGAGGTATTTTCTGCAGAAGGAGGGCACGGCTATGGGGGGCAGCATTTGCGCCCTCATATGCAATTCTGTTCATGGCCCATTTTGAAAATTGTTTTATCTACCCCAGGGAATTTTTCAAAAATAATGTAATAAAATATGTAAGATTTATTGATGATCTTTTGTTTCTGTGCAGAGGTGATCCAAAAGATTTTGAAAGATTTATCTCAGGAATCAGAGAAAATCCATGGGGTTTAGATTTTACCTATGCAATCGGTGGCAAAAGTATTCAATATTTGGATATTGAAATATACTTGGGTTTGGACAATAAAATACAGTATAAACCCTTTCAGAAGGTTACAGCAGCTGAGAATTTTTTACATGCTTCAAGCATGCATAGTGACCATCTCACTGACTCCTTACCATTTGGAGAGTTTAAACGTATCGGAGTTAATACTTCTGAAAAAAGAAGGATTAATAATGAATTTAATAATATTGAAAGAAAACTTAAGGATAGGGGTTATTCTAGTGAAAAAATTAGAATGGCCAGAGTTAAGGTAGAACAAGAATTGGGCTTAAGGGAAACCATTAGGAGGGGTCGAAGATATGTGAATGAAGACTCAGCTGCACAGTTGATTAGTTCAGAGGATGAGAGGTCAATTGATAACATGTATTTTGTCACCAAGTATTCACAATTCTCTTGCATATTGAGAGAGTCAGTAGTGAAGTTATGGCCCATCATCACTGGAGATGACAAGGTGGGAAAACTATTTCCATCCAAAGTTACCTTTTCTTATAGCAGATATTCAAATTTGAAGGAAATATTAAATGTTAGGAATACATATAAGGAGAACATTAGAAAGGGAACCTTTAGGTGTGGAAATTGTAAGGTGTGTCCCAGGGTTAAAAGCTTGGATGGCACAAGAATTAATAATGCAGTGTATAGGGCTCTAGAATATTATGATTGTAATTCCACGGGGGTAGTGTACATTATAGGGTGTGGCTGTGTAAAACAGAGGTGGTATATAGGTCAAACTAGTAGAAGGGTCAAACTGAGAATTCTTGAACATTTGGGAGATATAAAACATAAAAGAATGGAAAGTCCCATGGCCAAACATTTTTGTGAGCAACACAAGGGGGTTCCTGAGGGATTTATTTTTTGTGTTTTGGGGAAACCTAGGAATTTTGGTGATGAGGCGGTTTTTCATGATAAGTTATTGGAAATGGAATCCAGGTTCATTCTCAATTTTAAAACCCTTTTTCCAAATGGAATGAACATGGAAATTTAAAATTAAAAATTAATAAAACTTTTTCAGAATGGAATTCATGCACATTAGTTCAGTGTTTATTTATAATGTGTGTATATAATAGGCACACAATTGTGATCATTATATTATTTTAAAGAATTTATATGAGATGGAGTGCATATAATGTATGGAAAGTATTTATATATAATGGATTATTTGATTCAGGTATCATATAAATGTTAGTAAAAGTTTGTAAATTCATGATTTAGTACACTTGTATGTAATGGAGCATGAAAGTATATTAGTGAAGTCAGAAATCATCATAATAATGAAGTTTGAAACTTCAGAATGAAAATGTATGGTTGAGTCAATTGATCAATTGTTTAATAGGGTGATTCAATCACTTAATTGGATGTGTCGTAAAAGGGGTGTTGTTTGATTTTTAAAATGTATTCACGGAGAAGGCGAAGGTCGAGGTACCAGAATTAAAAAGACTTGTCAAACATTTTTTCTGTTTGTGTTGTGTTCCAGTATTCAAGGAAACCTGCTTCTATCTCAACAAATATTCCACCTAGACCCATAGTTATAAAATTTCTTTCATTTCTGGACAAGGAACTAATATTAAAATCTGCTTGGAGAAAATCACCCTTAAAATACATTATATATAAGCCAAACAAAGCAACATAGAATATTCTATTCCCCTACTTGAACACAATGAATACTTATCTTGTTAATTTTTCATTGTTTTTACTTATAATAATTTTAGTAATTAATCAACTTATTCAACAAGGTATCATTCATCAGAGTTCAGACTCAAATGTAACAAATTAACATCATATATAATAGTAACAGTAGAGTGTTTTGAAAAAAAAAATGATGTCATGGAGACTAATGCCTTCTTTAGTTAAAGTATGATTTAGAAATGTCATGTATATCCTGGTTGAATAGTAGCAAGCTCTTAGTACAAATGTCATCATTATTCTGTCTCAATATAGTTAATATCAATTATGGCAGGTATCATAACTTCGAGTGCTGTTTGATTAAGCCTGACATGGTGCATGTGGATGCAGCTGTGTCTGGCAGCTATTGTGTGTTGCCGTTTCTGTCTCCTGGAGGCTGTGGGTTGTGGCTTGTGAATGAGGTTTACTGATGCCTGTGTAGTAGAAAGAGACATTTGGTGTTTTAGCCTGGATCCAGGGGAGGGGGGTGGATAGAGCTGTGGTTTGGGATATTTTGGCAGAGTGTGTTTTGTTTGTGCATCTGTTGAGTGAGAGGTGGGAGGGCTGGAGGAGTGTGTAGTCTCTTGTGGCAGCTTGTTGGGAGGTTTTATTTATTTTTTTTATCTGTTTGCTCTCTGCTCTTTTCCTGGCTGCCGCTTTGCTGAAAGGGAGGGAATTTAGGCTTGAAGCTGCAGTGGAGTGAAACTTTGCTTCAGGTGCATCGTGAGCCTCTGGTATGCAGTACACAAACACATTAACAGAAACAGACACTCCCAGGTTGCTATGGTAATGGAGACAGAGTAACGATAATGGTTAGTGGCTCTGAGGAGTCTCCGGGATGATTCTCGGCAATGACGTTTTTGGTTTAAAAAAATTATGCCTATAGAAATCACTATATGGAACATTTCCAAAAAGAAAATATACATATCGATCAATTAAATCTAGATGAAAAATGTTCTATTATAAAAAAAACAGAAAAATTAAAACTAGATCTGCAAGCACCCATATCCTACAAAGAAATTACAGATACAATAAAAGAGGGTAAAAATAATAAAGCTCCAGGTATAGATGGCATAATTATGTAAATATATAAACTATTTCCTTCAAAGATACCATCCCTCTTCCATATAATTCTATTAGAAATTTGGTCACAAGCTTTAATACCACCCTCTTGGAGATATTCCTTAATCACACCAATCCTAAAGGAAAACAAATCCCCAAAGCTCTGTACCTCATATAGACCTATATCATTATTAAATAATGACTATAAGATATTTATGACAATATTAACTAACAGAATGAAAGTACCACTATCCAAAACAATAAATAATGATCAAACGGGATTTATATATCGTATACACACAAACAACAATATTAAAAAGATAATTTTTCTTATAGATTATATTAATAAAGAAAATAAAGAAACACTCATAAATGGCTTAGATACAGAGAAAGCATTTGATTCCCTAAATTGGGACTATTTATTCAAAATTCTGGTGTTATTTGAATTTCCTCCTTCCTTTGTTCATCTACTAAAGAATATATATACAAATAATGTAGTGTATGTTAAGCTAGTAAACTAATAAAATACCACCGAACTGTATTCCAAACCGAAAAGAGCTTTATTTGGAATCCATAGACCCCAAATTTAAAAAAGCATTGAACAATGAGTAAATTCCATAAGAAACTTTTGTTGAAAAACTTTTGTTAAAAACAATAAAGTACTAAGCGCTTTCACCCATACAATTTAAAACAGGCTTCATCAGAGTTAACTAGTAACTGTTTCAAACAGACTTTAAATCCCTAAACACATCATGCATACACCTCCTAATCCACCAATCAGAACATAAATAGTACGTCTACCTAAATAAAAGTGTAAAGCATTGAATAAACAAATTGATTCCCTACTGAACCAAAAATAAACATTAAATGCTCTGTACGAACAATACCACATTAAAAATACTGATGTTACTAACAATAAAAATCAAGTACATATTCTAAACATTGTACACGTGTGTTTATACGTTGGTGCTACTCTAAAACAATAAACACTTAAATACAATATGACTTAATTTTCAACATACTAGATATAGAGATGTAATCATTAATTCCGGGAGGTTTCATGGCATCAAGCCTAAGTTGCCATAAACATTCCTTGACTTCTAACAGAGTCTTGAAATCACCTCCCCTGTCCCTTATTGGAACCCTATCAACAACAAAAAATATAAATTTATTAAAATTAGAACAAGTTTGACTATGCATAAATAGAGCGTTAGAGTTTTTTTATTTTTAATATCTCTAATGTGCTCATTAATTCTTAGTCTCAATTTTCTAATAGTTTTTCCTATGTAGAAGGTCAGACAGCTTAAACATGTGGCTATATAAATGACCATCTTTGTATTGCAGTTGACATATCCTGGGCATTTTATAGTTCTATTAAAGTTGTGAACAACAACATAAGGCCCATTGTTAATAAATTTACAAGCTGAACAAGCACCACATTTACTCATTTTGGAATTTGTATATATATCCATCCTGTTGTCCCTTTCCATTATTTCCTTTAAATTTCTACCTCGACTATATGTGATAATAGGTCTATCACCTAATATTTTAATGTTATCATTATTAAGTACACTAATCCAAGTATCAGTCAAAATTGACTTCACTTTCTCCGCTATGGGGTTATATGGAAGAATCATCACCCTTGTGTTGGTGTGATTTGTAGAACCGGTCTTGATGATTTGCTCTAAGGCTGTATTAAATAGCCCTCCCTTTAATATAGGATTAAAGGTCAGTTTTCTTTTAACAACAATTTCAGAGCGTGTTTTCTCTAAAATATCACTTGGATATCCCCGCTCACTAAACATCCTAACTAGGTTAGTCAGCTCTTTGTCAAATAATTTTTCATCACTCACCAATCTGGAGAGCCTTACCATCTTCCCCTTGACAATATTCTTTTACTGGTGAAAAGGGTGACAACTGTCAAAATGCAAGAAAGCGTTGGAATAAATTTTTTTTCTAAATATATTAGATTCCATCACCCTTTTCTCCTTGTCATATATCAAAAGAAGATCTAAATAATCACAAGTGTCACCATGTAGCCTGTGAGTAAATTTCAAAAATGTAGTGGTGTTATTGATATATTCTATAAATTCATTAATCTCTTCCTCACTCCCCTTCCAAAAAATCAGAATGCCATCTAGGAAGCGCAGGTAAAGTTTCATGTTGAACATAAATTTAGAGTTGAAAATATACTTTTCCTCCCAGTCTGCCAAAACCAAGTTGGCATATATTGGGGCACATTTAGCTCTCATCGCTACCCCAGTTGTTTGCTTGAACATCTCACCTTCAAAAAATAAAAAATTATTTTTTAAAACCAGTTCAACAAGATCCACCAACATAGTGACTTTACTTTTACTGAGCTTACTAAATTTGTTCAAACTATTGTTAAACATTTCTAACCCCTTTTGGTGGGGTATGACTGAAAATAGGTTGATTACATCAATTGTTAACATTACAAAATCATCCCCCATATCTACCTTTCTAATCAGCTCTAAACAATGCCACGAGTCTTTCAATATGTGTGCAAAATTGCTCAAAACTTGTTTACTATGGAAATCTACATAAGAAGCAATAGGCTCAGTTTTAGAGCCTCTGGCTGATACTACAGGGTGAAACGGTGGACATTTTGGGTTTTTATGTACTTTTGGTATTCCAAATATTGATGGTAATATCAGGTAGTCCACACAAATATTCATATTCCGTTTTGTCAATAAGCCCATCCATCCACCATTCATATAATAACCAATCAATTTTTGCGTAGGCTCTATTGATCTCATTCATAGATACTCTGGTATAAGTGGAGTTGTTATTTAAAAGTTCAAGCATGATGTTAGTATAATCAATATTTAACATCACAACAACTCCACCCCCTTTGTCAGGTTTCATTATTCTATATTTTTTGTTAGAAGTCAATTCTTCAAGACAAAACCTTTCGCTCATGGTCAGATTGCATCCATAGTTTACATTTTTCTTTAACAGTCTCCTAAGTTGTGATTCACACATTTCTTCGAATAACCGTATGTTAGGATTTACTGGGGGAATAAAAAGACTAGATCTCTTAAGTGTAATGCTTCTATCAATTTGTAAATCAACGTCATTTGAAAAAAATTACTCAGATTTAACTGTCTAGTGTATAACTTTAAACTCATAAGAAGTTTTGCCACTTCATGTTTAAAAGTAGGGACGAATTTAAAACCTTTTTTGAATAGTGTCAAGTGTTCATTTTCCAATAATTATACACACACATGTTGTCAAACTTAATACACATACTGTTCATATTTATAGTTGTCAAGTGTTGACTCCCATTTATATCAGCTGCCCAATTGCTGTCCCCACCATGTTTTAAATTGTTGGAACTTGAGTCAACACTATCAATATGTTCATACAATTTAGATAAAACAACATCAGAAACTGAAACAACATCAGAGAATGAACCTATAATATGTCTTGGTGTGTAAGAAAATGAACAGTCATTGGCATCAGTGACATCCATAGCTAAATCTGTTTGGTCTTGATCACCATATCCTGCCAAACTATCCATAAAGGATAATTCCTGTTCATCCAGGGGGCCGGGAAGGTTGCCAACAGTTAATAATTCTTCTGTGACCACCTCCGGTGAAAAGCTGGCCTCTGCCCTCTCCCCCTGGGATAGTCCTGTTGTGTCAATGCTTGATTGCGCTTGTGTATTCTTTCGGAGCACCTTACCTGTGGATTCCCTAGGGCCTTTCACCTCTGAATCTATACATATAACAAAGGGTACTAAATAAGGATGTCCCATTTCACTGATTCTATTTGCTTTGGCTATTGAAATATTGGCAGATTCAATATGTAACAATACTAAAATCAAAGGAGTAGATGTTTATGAACAATACAATTCTAAAGTAATGCTCTTTGCTGATGACATATTATTAACATTATCCAATACAAAAGAGACTTTAGAAGAATTAGATATTTTAATTGACACATTTTACTGGACTTCAGGACTCCATTTCAATAAATCAAAATCAAAATTTTTATTTTTAAATAAAAAAAAAAAGAATTGCAGGCGAAGGGGAATCACATTATAGGGAAACACAAATCTACCTTAAAATATCTAGAAATTGAGTTATGCAAGGATAATAATGAATTAGTCTCAAAAACTACAATAATATCATCAATACAATTAAAATCTCTGTGGAAAAGTGGAACAAAATAATATTAATATTTGAAGACAGACTACAGTTAATAAAAATGGTATTACTACCCAAGATTCTATATATAGCTTTGGCAATATAACTGTTACCGGAAAGGAATATACTCAAAGAAATAAACTCATGCCTAATAACATTTTTATGGTTTCCCAAAAGAAACAAAATAGCTTTAATGCATCATATCAGACCATGGAAACAGGGAGGATTAAACTTTCCTGATATAGAAACATATATAAAGGCATCAATATCTAAAACAATCTCAGATTGGATAAGTCCAAATTATTCTGCAAATTGGAAAGAATTACTAACTGTAATATCAATAAATAAATTTGATTTACAAAAAAATCAAATAACAGATAAAACAATTTGCCATGGCACATATTATGTATTAGTATGCAATATAACATAACTAAGCCCACTAAAACTCTTATGATTAATTATTACATTGACTCATTTTGGAAAATTATTAATGCAAATACAGATTTAAAAATCTGGTTTGATCTTTTAACACCATTCATAGTTACAAAGAGCTACCCACATAAAATATACAGAGAAATAATTAATTCCTGGGAACAGAAAGGATTTGTTTGTTGGTTTCAATGTATCAAAGAACTAAAAGTTCTGGATATGCAAACAATAGAAACAACATACAAAATTCCACAACAAGATTGGCTAACTATGCAAAGCATTCTGACGTATTCGCAATATTTATGCAGAATTAGTAATTCTTCATTTAAAGAAATACCTAAACTTACGAAATACCTATATGAAATCATATATAATGATTATGACATGGGAAATAGTATTTCAAACTTTTACAAGATATTGGTAAATTATAAAACACCCAAATCCTCATATTGGAATTATATAACAAAATGACACTCATTACAGCTAACTGAAGAAATTAAATCAAATATTTTATTATCAACAAAACATACATCATTTACACAATACTGGAAAGTTTTAATTGGAAATGCTTTGCACAGAGCATTCTTAACTCCAGATAGAATTACTAAAATTAATTCTTCCACAAAGAGAATATGTTGGTGGTGTGAGCAAATACACAATGCAGATTGGAATCACATTTTTTTGACTGTGTTAAAATTAAGCCATTTTGGAATAGTATTAAAAACTTTTTATAAGCTTTGTTTAATGAATTGTTTAACTTATCTAAAGCTCTAGTATTATTAAATGTGTACAAAGGTCCTCATTTGAATGAGTCAAATATGAATCTAGTTTGGACAATACTAGCAATCTCAAGGAAGTGTATAACAAGAAGACGGAATACAAACACAATACCGACTTTGGAAGACTTCTACAGCCTACTGAAGACCACAGAATTGTTGGGAATTAAAATTAAAGAATTAAAGATTCATCCTAAGCCATTTAGTAACAATCCATGGAAAAAAGTCTTATCATTGATTGACACTTTACAATAACTGAACAGATACACTCTGATAACTGGATTATTATACCTATAAAGTAATTGTATATATTGAACTCTGTTATAGTGTCAAGCTGATGGAAATAGTGTACATAGTTATTTAAGATGTTATATACAAATACTATGGAATTTATTCAACTGTATTTGAAAAATAAAAAATGTTTTTGAGAAAAAGAAAAATCCAGGCTACTTTCTACTGCCACTAGCATCCAAGCCTAACTTTTGTAACTGTAAACTCACTAAAAATGGAGCCCAAAGTGTAGGAACTTCAGCAATTATAACAGTAAAATACCAGCAAACACTTGGAATTAAATTCAAAAGTGCAGAAACTCAACAGTTAATTCAGTGAAATACAATTACAATAGCACTTGAAAGCATGAATGTATTCTGAAAAGTCTGTAAGCAGTAGCCAGGCCTGATGGCATACTGTAATGTCTGAACCAGCTGATCATGCTGCCCCATCCATTGCATTCATGGTCTGAGATAATAAATTCTGTTTGACTCCCCCTTGAAAAAGCACCCACCAGTGGCTAACAACCCCATCATCTCCAGGACCAGAACACTATTGACCACTAAAAGTTGGATGAGTAAGTATACATGTGCCATCCTCACATGGAATCATGGACAATGTGGGGAATGTCTATTCCAGTGAACTTGGTTTATGTACCATTAACCACCTTTGCTACAGGAACCTTTTAGTGTTTTAGTAACCAACAGGAGATATTTTAGAAATTAGCAGGTGTCCATGGATTTAGATGAATCCTACATCAGTTCCTTTAAGCATGTTATCAAAAAGAAGAGATTCCACTGCATCAACTACTAGTTGGTCTGCAGTACAAAGGGTCTTGCATACAATGCATAGGTATGCCATACAAGCATTTCCAATTTTCCTCACATCTGGCACATGTGCAATCTATACCAGTATTTTGTTACATGGGGTGACTTTCACAGTGTCATCTACATAGCAGATGTGTATATTGCCGCTCAGAGTCCTCAATACATTAGTCCCATAAACACACACAGCAGACCATTCATAATGGTGTACACTGGTCTTTTTTCTTTGATGCAGTGATATCCTACTCCAAAGCTAGTTACGAAAATAAAATTGCCAAAGATTCCAAAGACAACCACAAGGCATTGGACGGGACTCTGGTTAACAAAGTTCACAGATGACTGCAAACTGAGAGCCATTATTGAATCCCTAAATGATGTAGATATTCTACAAAAGGGCCTTACAGAAACAGATGCTTGGTGCCAGAACCATGGTCTCAAGCTTAATGCCAAGAAATGTATAGATATCCCCTTTGCGAAAAACCATGTACCCATGAATTACCACATAGGTGGCAGTACACTAAACACCAAAAGTGTGATGATTTAGGGACACAGGAGGACAGTGGTGTCACCTTCGATAACCACATAGCCACAATAGTCAGGAAATCCTTCTATGTGGCACACCTCATCACTAAGGGGCTTTTCATCCAGAAAAAAGGAGGTCATTGTCCCACTGTACTCATCCCTCATTAGACCCATTATAGAGTATAACGCCCCATTTGGTATGTACCTCACAAGACATCTGCAACAGCTGGAAAGGCCACAGAAATACCTCACTAAAGGAATCACAGGCCTAAAGCAGATGCCCTATCCTGAGCATCTAAAAAAACTCCAGCTATACTCTGTGGCATATCGTCTACTCAGAGGCGATCTCTGCTTAACATACAAGGCCATGTCAAACACTGAGCTGTTGGACATGCTCCACTTAAAGAAATCTCAATCCCTCAGAGCCACACTCTCCAGGGATCTAAACCTTGTTATCATAATGAATAAAACATGCTGGAGGGATAGGTTTCTGACCCAGAGACACCCCATACTCTGGAACAGACTGTCCATACATGTCAAGCAGCGCGCCTCCTTGGCCCTCTTCAAAAGGAACTTTGACAATTAGATGGGAGATGGGAAATTCACCCCGGGGATCATGTCAGTCACCCTGCTAGACAGGGGTCCAGGGAAATAAATATTGAGGGAAGAAATATCCAGGGAATTGTTATGGCTAGGCTTGTATAGGCCATAGGGCTGATAGCCTAGTACCAACCTATGAACCTATATCGGATATGTCCTAAAACCATAGAGGATGACTCAAACAGGTAGGCCCCCAGACAATGGCAGAGATGACATAGAACACTACACCACTGCAGACGTATAACATCATTGAACATGTGTTTTGAGTTCTGAAAGCCAAGCTGCTTGGATACATTTGGTGGTGCACTGCTGTATGCTCCAGAGACCTTCAGCAAGACACTTGTGGTCTGTACTCTACTACATAATATGGCATCTACAACGGCAATTACAACATGGGAATGCAGTTGCACTGCCAGATGTAACTGATGTGGCTGGAGAGGAGGTGTAGTGTAAGCAGTCAGAGGAATGATCTGCAGTTGCACCCCATGTGAGGTAGGGGTGGACACAATACTTCATGACACTGGCAAATACATGGAGTCTGGTCCACACTATTGGACATGACAAAGACTACACAGAATAACATTAAATGCATTTAACAACCTGAGGAAACCTTAAGTGAAACCACTGAAATGGAGGGCCCAAAAGGGCTTGCTTGTTAGGATGCACCTTTGATGGAGTCAGAAGAGCATTGGCCAAGAACATGAGACTGTCCATGCCCAGGAGTGGATGAAGCCATTTCTGGAATGGTATGAGCCATCTGCATAAGCCTGGTGTGTAATCACACAAGTATCCATCTCCTAACATAGCTACAGTGGCTGATTGTCTGAGTCCTCACAGTTGTACTGTTTGCTACCACCTGACATATAAATGCCCCTAACAAGCCTGTCTGTGTGAGGTTTCTGTATGACATGCCACTACATAATTGAAGGATGCCACTTAGTCCCAGAAAAGTTTGCACTTCCTCATACAAGCCAGCAGCACATTAACTATCTCAGACATCTTGTAAGTAGTGGCCATCTGCCCTTGGACCACTGACCTGAAAATCTGCTGACTAATGTTAAATATGACACATAAATCTGGGAATGTCTTGGAGGCACAGTGATGATGGCCACCTACATGCTTCTTCCTTATACTGAGTTTGTGGTGGTGACATCTGTGTAGATTGGGTGAGATTGACAAGGGTGGAACATCCTGTACTGAACTTAGGAGATTCTGGAGTTTCACCTCATCCCTCCAAGATTTCAGCTGTGCATGTTGTAAATGTACCTTTCACTTTTAGAATTGCTGACAGTGTGACCCTGTCACTGGACTGTGCCATGTTTCCATCAGCAGCAGCCACTAATGATTCACTGGCATCAGGCATATTACTACCTCTTGTGCTGGGTCCTGGGAATGCACAGGGATAACATACCAGTGATACTTCTGGATCATATTTGTGATTCTCACCACCATGAGACACACAGACGATTACATGTCAATCATATACATAGCCTGTGGGCACATGTACTTTGCCAAGCAGGTTGTCACATTGCAGCCTTAATGTCCCTGGATGACAGATATGCAAGCATTTTAGTGAGTAGATCATTCACAGTAGCAAGCTAATGTCCTACAGTCATGGCAAATGCTACTACTAACATAGGTTCATAGAAAGTTGCTAGGCTAATGGCCCAAGAGTCTTTACAAGCCTAGTCATATTATCCGGTGTTGCTACAACTGTCTGTAATTAGGTGAGTGAAGTTCACAGAGGTATGAGTCTATGGTAATTAACATTGACTGCATCTGTCCATGAGGGACATGGGATCCACCCCAGGAGTGAATTTACAGTCGCCCATCCATTGATCTAGGTTGCATTTGAAGAGGGTCAGGGAGGGACTCTGCTTTACAAGAATGGGAAGCTTGTTCCAGAGAATGGGTAGTCTCTGGGAGGTGTATCTCCCTCTCTAGCATGATCCGTTCATGTCAGAGGCTAGGTTAAGATCCCTAGAGTGAGTAACCCTAGTGCAGTTTGATATACAAATGTGAAGCATTTCCATCAGGGCTGGGTCAGAGACTGCTCTGTAAGCCAGTCACAGGACACCCCCTCAATAACCTGTAGGAGACAGAATACAGTTACAGGGCTTTCAGTCTTTCCATGTAGGACTTGTTTTGTGTTCCCTATATTTTCTTGGTGAGAAACCTCTGTGGTCTCTCCAGCTGGTGCAGGTGTGTGGTGAGATACAAACAAAAGGGTGCATTGTATTCAATTACTGGTCTGATGAGGGCCAAGCATAATGGAATTATAACATCCATAGATCTAGATGCGATGACTTCACTTATGAGATGTGCCACATAGGATTTCCTTACCACCGTGGATAGATACATGGTGATAAGTTCAGATTGCTATCAACCAGAGTACCCAGGTCATGTACCACTGGGTTTACACTTAAGGGGGTGCTGTCTATAATGTAATTAGCAGGGATGTTAGCCTTCCTAAAGGAATGATAATGCATTTTTTGCATTTAGTTTCAATCCGTGGCTTTGGCACCAATCATTTGTCTGCGTTAACCCTTTCTGCAGTATATTAGCATCATTGGGGGACTCATTGATTGCTCCCAATTTGCAATCAACAGCAAACTTGGTCAACCACAGGAGGCCTTCCATGTATGCCTGGACTTCTGAGAAATACATTATAAACAGTAAAGGGTCCAGCACAGAACTCTGTGGTACGCAACTGGTGACTGACCTTTTGCTAGAGGTGAAGTCACCCACTTTGACAGCATGTGTCCGGTCAGTGAGGCAATTAGCTACTCATCTGGTGGTGATGTAGATGTTAATACCCAAATGGGAGACCTCCGAGTGGGGGATTGTGTTAAATGCCTTGACTAGATAAAGGTAGGCTGTATGGTCTCTCTGTCTCTCTCTCTCTCTCTCAGCCTTGGTGACTTTCTCCCAAAAGTCAACCAGGTTTAACAGACATGCTCAACCCTTATTGAATCTAAATTGGGTTGGGTCCAGAGTTTGAAGATTACCTATGTCCTTGTTGATAAGGTCCATAATGATTCTTTTCATGACCTTGCAGATAAGGCTAGTCAAGCTTATTGCTCTATAGGTCCCTTTTTTGGATGATGGTCCCCATTTGTGCAGAGGGATTACTGTTGCTGTCCTCCATTCTGCTGGAAACATAGCCAGTCTGCAGGCTATGGTCAAACTGGAATCCAAGTGGGTTTGCTAGGTCATGTTTTAAGTTGTTTAAAAGGCAACCTGGGATGTTGTCTGATCCCACTGATGCCATGTTTTTGGCCTTGGAGAGTGCAGAGATGACCTGCTCTCTTGAGATAATAGGCTGAGAAATGGTAATAGGTATACTTTGGTGGCTGACCAGGGGGACAGGAGGGTGAAGTTTGCTGCAGATCTGTCAGCTAGCATGTTGTCCATTTCCTTTGGTTGTGTATGGATGGTGCCATCCAAAACCAGTTCAGCTCATAGCTGGGTATTCTCCTTTAGATTAGTTAAAGAATGCCTTGCGATTATCCTTAGCTAGGGAGGCTATTTTTGCTTTGTAATTAGCTTTGGAGGACTTGACAAGATCTGTTTCCTTAGGCTAGAGAGGGAATTATTTCCCTTGATGAGCCAGTTCCCTCATGCTTTTGGACATTATTTTCTTTCTTTTGTTGTATAGCCTGTTTATATTAGAGGTCCACCAGGGTGACTTGTTTATCTGGAAAAGCCTGGTCTTAATCTGGTCAGGTACAGCTGATTCTATTACAACTGCTTAAGTGGTTATACAGCACATTAGTGTACACATCTGTATAGGAGTCCAGGTTATCTGTGTTGGAGGGGGCTCTGAAACATCTTACACCATCACGTAGTAGGAGGTAATTTGTCTTGGAAAATTTTTTAAGTCTTTTTGAGCTTGATGGAGCATCTGGCATTATAATTACATCAAAAGAGACTGATTTATGGCCTGATCTTACCAGTGAAGACATCACAAGGGGGTGGGGGTACAATGCTCTCCTGTGTTAGTGAGTACTATCTTCAGGACATTTGAGCCCCTCATGGATGTGCTGACTAGCTGTTCCAGAGCATTTGCACTGTAAAAGTCCAAGAACCTCTATGTCAGCATATTTGAGGTCATGTACATTTCCCATTTGATGGTAGGATAATTAAAATCACCCATGAATAAGGTGTTGGGCTGTAGGTAAGTGACTCCAGTAAGTCCAAGTATGCAGTATGCTTTTCCTGGCTCATGGTGTGGAACCTATAGTTAGCTATGATGTGATAGGGGATTTTGTCTATGGTTAATTGAACATGGAGTAGCTTGAGAGAGTCCTACTGTTTGACCAGTCTTGAGGCGTACTTATCCTTAATGAAGATGGACACACCTCCTCCTTTGGTCACTCAGTTTGTGAGCTGAACATATTAAAGGCTTTGTGGCCCTGCACAGCAGAGGACCTTCCACAGCTTTGAACAATGTCTTAGTGACTGCACAGACATCAGCACGTTATGTACCTACCAGAATGTTACATTTCTCATGTCTCTGTCCAGACACTGGAACATCAGGACTGGTGGCTTTGACACCCTCTAGTGACAGCATTGAACTCCCTCTAGTGACAGCATTGAACTCTTCTTCACAAGCTTAAGCTCCTCTGTACCTATATAACACATGTTCCTACTGACTTCTTTGGATTCAGTTTGCTAGCATTCAGCCACACAGCAATATATCACAAATAAGGAAAGGAAGGAATCTTAAAAGTCCACTCACAAACCCTTCAGAGTGTGACAGTTTGGATGAGGAAGGTGGATGGTTTATTTCAGTGTCCGGACAGTGACCAGAGAACTCTAATGTTCCAGTAAGTACATAAGTTATGCATTTCTCAAATACTGTCTGGACATTAGAACATCAGAAGAGGATCCCCAGCCAACATGGATGGCTTAGCCCAACAAACCTTTAACAATGGTCACTCCAAAAGATGCTCTTGTTCTAGAAATAGCTAGTAAAATGTTGACAAAAAGTTGTTCATCTTTCCTGAAGACCTTGGCACAATCCAAAGAGAACTTTTATTGCTTATGAATGTCCAAACAATGTAAGAAGTATTCTCAACAGAGTACTTAAAAATACTGGCAAGCGAATGTATTCATTTAGATAGTTTTGAGTTGCTTATGTTAGGTGTGAAGGATGGTTTTCCCTTAAGGGATACCAGGACCTGATGGAAAATAATGCAGGGGTATTTTGAAAAAAGAGCATTAAGCTCAGAAACTCTTCTTGCTAAAGTAACAGCCAACAAAAATGCTGTTTTCCATGATAAGAACTTGATAACAATTGAGCCTGTTGGCTCAATATGAGGTTTTGTTAGAAAGCTGCAGTATAAAGTATGGGTCCCAGACAGGAGCTGGTTTAACTACTGAAAATGTCTTTGAAGGCCTTACATGATCTGTGTGCAGCCACGGAATAATTTGGAAAAACCTTCATGATCAGAAGAAATTGCTACTAGGTACACTTTAATTGAGTAAAGTACAGTTGTATAAGTAAACTAACCATAATAGATGTTGGAATGATCTCTTCTGCAGTAGCCTTAGCTATATGGGTTATATCCTGCCAAGCATATACCAGCTGGCCAGCTTCCAAACCTTTAGAGCACCTTCCACTCACCCAAACTATCAGTCAGCTCAAGGTGAACTGATTAAAATTACAGGTTTGGGTGCCAAGCCCTTCACAGCTTTTCTGCTGTTGAAGAAAATGCTCCTTTGCAGGCTTTTGAGAATTGACAGTCTGCTTGTGCTATTCCTTTTCTGTGCAGATAAGATCGATTTAGTACAGCAGAGCTCTGTGGGAGGAGGAGTTTCTGCTTCAGGTGAGGCCAAAGCAGGGGGGGACAAAAAATCTGGCATGACCAGAAGGGTGCTATGAGAATGAGTTGAGCCTTGCAAGCTTTGTTTTTGTACAATAGTCTTGGTAACTGGTGACATTGGGGGTACAGACATAAAAGTGACCTGGGTGCCAATCATGGGAGAATGTGTCTTTGGATCTCTGTCCTTCCTGGGGAACTACTTTGAAGAAAAGACTGCAACAAATCTCCAATACTTCTTAAATATGCTGCATGCCACTCTGTTGTTGACAGACCATTTGTGGGTTAACAATACCTGTCTGCTGAATTCTCCACAATCACATTGGAAGACCTGAGTATGTACATTATTAAAAAGCATTTCAAAGTGATTTCCCATCCCCACACTCTCGTTGCTTCCCCATGTAGTGGATAAGATCAGGCTTCCCTTTGTTTTTTTTGTTTTTTTCACATTCTATATCACTGCTATATTTTCTGAGTACATGGCAGTTGTACTTCAAGGGATACTAGAATGTTTGCAGTGCTAGGACGAATGCACTCATCTTGAGTACACGTGTGCACAGAGACCTCCTCCACAGTTCACAAACCTGGTACTGTCCTATGCCCCCCACACCTGAGGGCAGATGTGTCCAGGGTAGCCATTGTGAGTGGCATTGGTTTGCCAAAAGATGATCCAAGTGATAGATTCTGTGGATTCATTCACCAGTTTAGGGTCTGTCTGATGACCCTCAATAACCTGACCATGTGATACATTGGCTGAGTGGCCTGGTTCCATTGTTTTAGAAGTGCACAGACCTTGGGAAGTTATAGAGGCAACACTGTCCTGTGGTAGAGCTGTATCTAACTTTCTAGTTGACAACTTATAAAAAAAGATCTGATGGTTCCATTTGAGACTGCTTTATATCTGTTGTTATCCCCAAAGACAGGCAGATTTGAAGCATATACTATCTTTCTAGAACAAGCTGCAACATAGACAAATTGGTTCCTGGCAGCCCTGATAAAGTATGGGAAGATATAGATCCCTAAAAGTCACACGTGAACCATGATGGAGCTTATGCATTTAGTGAACACCCTGAGGACTATGGTGAGACCAAATAGTAGGTTCCAAAATTGAGAGTGATGGGCTCCAACTTGGAAGGGAAGTAATCTTCTCAATGTCTTGTCTACTATTATGAGGAGGTAGGCATCCTGAAGACCTGAACAGCACATTCAATCCCCTGCCTGAAGTCACGGCAGCATGTACTGCACTGTGACAATCTAGAAAGACTCTTCCTTTACAAAAGTGCATTTGCACTTGTTTCTGTCCTGTAACTTGTCTAGTGCAGATACAGATTCTTAGTTTTAGCACTTAAATTTGCTTATTCATGCTCAGCACTTCTTCAGAACTTGTAAGCACTAAATAAGCTACTAATTACTATAGCACTCAATCTTCCTCATTACCTAGAGGAAAACAGTTTTTGTACTTACTTTTCTCACTTGCTTAGAGAAAAACAGCTCTTGTACTCACTTCCCTCACTTATCTAGAGGAAAATAGTTTTTTATTCAGGCATGTCCAAGGGTCAGCTCCCAGTGTTCTCTCCTGTCTATCTGATGAATCTGGGCATCTTGAGGCAATGTAGAAATTGCCTCATGTACACAGACAACCCTCTCCTCCTACCACTCAACACTACAACCTGTGAGAGATGCACTTATCTAGCCAAACTGGAGGTAAAGCTCTCGCCAACCAAGACTGAACTTAAAAGTCATGACTAGAAGGTAAACATTTGCACCACACCACACTCATCACATAGTCTCACTAAATCTACACCACCAAAATCCACACACAGTAACACAAAAACATTCGCGGAGGCTCTCAATAATAATCTGTCTAAGCAACAGAGACCTCCAAAGCAGAAACGCAAGCAACCTCCATCCCCCAAAACAAAGTACAGTTGTGTACACTTACCATAAATGTAGATGTTCGAGTGTATTCACTGTTGCAGTCATTACACTTGGGTTATCCTGCTGGCAGGCTACCCTCAGTCGGCCAGAATTCCAAAGTCTAGGTCCAGCGTCGGTTGCTGTCGCCTCTTCCCTGACGTCAGTGCGCCAGGGGTATAAAAGATGCAGCCGACGCCATTTTCTTCAGTTTTTCTTGCCCCAGATGTCAGGTGCCCCCAAAAGGGTAGGCTAAAAATATGCCAATAAAACATGCATGCACCAAAATATATTATACCTTCATCTACAAGCAAGTACACCACATAGGTTGAAAAGATTAGAGAAGTGCAGATAAGTTCCAGCAAAGAAATGGGGGGTGGTGGGTGGGTAACCTGGACTGCAACAGTGAATACACTTGAACATCTACATTTATGGTAAGTGTACACAACTGTACTATGTTCTTCGTGTTTCACTGTTGCAGTCATTACACTTGTGTTGAATCCCAAAGCTATGGTTGGGAGGCTGGAGCTAAATAGCATTAGGAGTGGCTATGAGGCCCTGCAGAACTGCAGTGGCAAAGCCTGCCCTGGATTTAAAGTATAGTGGTAAATGATAGTGCTTTGTAAAGGCGTGCACTGAACTCCAGGTAGCAGCCTCTAAAATGTCTTTGGTTGGTACCCCCCTGAGGAAGGCTGCTGAAGTGGCTGCTGCTCTGGTTGAATGTGGCCTAATGCCCTTAGGCACTGGCTTGCCATGTTGTGAATAGCAGAAAAGTACAGTTTTGTACCTACCATAAATGTAGATGTTCGAAGATCCACATTGCTACAGTCCTTACACTTGGGTAGTCCGCTGTCCTCGGTCGGCCCGAATATCAAAGTATTAGGCTGACGTCGGTCAAGGCGCTTAAGACTGACATCAGGACGTCAGGGTACAAATGCGCATGACCGACGTCATATCCTCAGTCTTTTCTTGCCCCAGATGTCAGAAGACCCTAAAAAGAAAGGTCAAAACCAAAAGACAGCCAAAAACAACCAACCACCCTTGCACTAACATATGTACAATATATACAATATCCACAATATTCACAACCCAAACCACACAACCACCTCTAACTACAGAGGGGAAGGAGGGAGGGTAAATTGGACTGCAGCAATGTGGATCTTCGAACATCTACATTTATGGTAGGTACAAAACTGTACTATGTTCTTCATCTCACATTGCTGCAGTCCTTACACTTGAATAGAATCCCAAAGCAGAGGTAAGGGAGGATGGCAAAACTATAAAGCAGTAGGGGCAGCCAAAATGCCCTGTAAAATTGCAGTAGCAAAACCAGCCCTAGATTTAGAGTAAAGTGGAAGGTGGTAATGCTTAGAGAAAGTATGCACAGAACCCCAAGTAGCTGCCTCCAAAATATCTTTAGTTGCCACCCCCCTTAAAAAAGCTGTAGAAGTGGCAGTAGCCCTAGTGGAATGAGGCCTAATCCCAGCTGGAACCTCCTTACCATGATGGGAATAACAGAAAGCAATACAAAACCCAATCCACTTAGAAATAGTTTGTTTTGACACAGGCTTGCCCTGAGAACCCAAAGCAAATGAAACAAATAACTGCTGAGACTGCCTGAACCCTTTAGTTCTACTCAAATAATATCGCAACTGCCTGTGTATATCCAAAGTGTGCAAAATCTTTTCCCCTTTATTTTGGGGGTTTGCATAAAAAGTAGGCAAATGAATAGTTTGGTTTAAAGCCACACTAGAAACCACTTTAGGCATAAAGGAAGGATTAGTACTTAAAGATACCCTATCCTTATGGAAAATTAAGAAAGGCTCAACCGCCATAAGGGCCTGTAATTCAGAAACCCTTCTCACAGAGGTAATGGCCAACAAAAAAAGCAGTCTTCCATGATAAATATTTCAACTCGGCAGTAGCTGCAGGCTCAAAAGGTTGTAGAGTGAGTTTCTCCAACACAAAATTGAGATCCCAAGCAGGAGTAGGAGCTCTACGTGGGGGTCTTAAATTCTTTGCCCCTCTAAGGAATTGCTTAAACAAAGGATGAGAAAACAATGGTGGGTCACAGTCATAGTGAGCAGAAATTGCTGCAGCATGAACCTTAATAGAAGAGAAGGACAAACCTTTGTCCAGTAACTCAGCAAGATATTGAAGAGCCACACTTAAATTAGGCTTAGAAACATCAAATTCCTTTGCTGTACTCCAAAATAAAAATCTCTTCCATTTATCTGCGTACACTTTCCTTGTACTAGGCCTTCTGGCCTCCAAAATAACATTCAAAACTTGCTGTGGAAGCTGAGACCCTCCAGGGTTTAAAACAGAATATGCCAGGCTGTTAGGTGAAGAGAGTGAAGTTTGACATTGAGTAAATGACTGTTCTCTTGAGACAGCAGGTGTGGAATCGAAGGTAAAGGCCATGGAGGCTCCCGTACCAGACTTCTCAGTAATGGGTACCAGTGCTGTCGAGGCCAATCTGGAGCTATTAAAATCATCTTTGGCTTGTCCTGTCTGACCTTTAGGAGTACCTTTGGGAGGAGAGGCAGAGGTGGAAAGGCATACACATGAAGATTGCTCCAATTGAATGAAAGAGCATCCACTTTCCAAGCTGTGGGATGAAACCTTTTTGTGCAAAACTTTGGCAGCTGGTAGTTTAGTGGAGAAGCCAACAGATCTATGTCTGGAGTTCCCCATAACACTGTCAATTTCTGAAATACATGAGGATCCAATTTCCACTCGTGGGGATCCATAATTCGCCTGCTCAACACATCTGCTAAGGAGTTCTGTGCTCCCGGCAGAAACCTTGCCTGAAGATTTAGCTGTAAACTGAGAGCAGTCTCCCACAAAATCATTGCTTGTCTGCATAGAGGATAAGAATGTGTTCCCCCTTGCTTGTTGATGTACCACATGACAGTTGTGTTGTCTGTTAGAACCAACACCTGCCCTGGAAGAAGTAAATCCTTGAAAGCTATTAATGCAAATTGGACTGCTAACATCTCCTTCAAGTTGATATGTAGATGTTGTAGTCTGGCAGGCCACGTGTCTTGTACCCACTTTCCATTTAGATGAGCTCCCCAAGCTTTGTCTGAGGCATCTGTCATTAGAATCTGACTCGCCTCTGGCCGGGTCACAGAGAGTCCCTTGTTTAGGTGACATTCCTGAGCCCACCACAAAAATTCCTTTTGAATGCAAGGTATTATCTGAATGACAGTGTCCATATCTTGGCAGTGCTGCGTCCATACATTTTTGAGATACCATTAGCTTCCTCATATGCAGTTTGGCATTGGGAAGCACCAGAATACAAGATGCCATGAACCCCAAGGCTTGAAGGACTGTCCTTGCAGTCAGCCTGGACTGATGAGACAATTGATGGAAGTAAAGAGAAAGATTCTTTTGTTTGTCCGGGGTCAAAAAGGCCATCTGGGATGCTGTATTCAGTCTCACACCCAGAAAGCACATGTCCTGAGAGGGTACTAGACTGGACTTTATTTCGTTCACAGAATACCCCAGGCATCTTAGCACTGCTATCACATATTGCAAATGATGAAGAAGTTCGTCCCTTCCTTGGGCCAGAATCAGGCAATCGTCCAAATAAGGATAGATCTGTATTCCTTTTAGCCTGAAGAAAGCTATCACTGGAGCCAGAACCTTCGTGAACACTCTGGGCGCAGTAGATAAGCCAAAGGGCAATGCAGAGAACTGATAATGCGAAGTCCCAGCCCGAAAACGCAGATACTTCCTGCAACTTAGCCTGATAGGAACATGAAGGTAAGCCTCCTTGAGATCCAGAGTCACCATCCAGTGATCTTTGCCCAGCAGAGGTAAAAGCTGTTGTAACGTCAACATTTTGAACTTGGGAATGTCCAGGTAAGTGTTGAGGATAGATAAATCCAAAATTGGTCTCCACGTGTTCCCCTTTTTTGGTACTAGGAACAGGCGAGAATAAAATCCTAGGCCCACTTCTGGCAGAGGGACCGCCTGTATGGCCCCTATTTGAAGCAGCAGAGAAATTTGTTTGTGAGCCTCTAGTCTTTGCTGAGGAGGAACGTCTGGCATGCCTTTGAAAGGAGGCAAGGTATGGAAATAAAACTTGTAACCTTGGTGTATGATATCCAATACCCATCTGTCTTGGGTAATCAAACTCCAATTTTCCTTGAAGAGTGCCAACCTTCCTCCCAAAGGTGCTGCCAGGCAAGAAGGATCTGGCAGCTGAAAAGGTAGGTCATTGGGCCTGTTTACGAAAGGACTGGCCCCTGCCCTCACCCGAAGACTGTGCAGGTGAACTCCCCGTCCTAGGTCTGAAAGAGCCCTGAGCTCTGCCCCTACCACGTCTAGATCTACCCCTAGACTGTGAATCATAAGAAGGGTACGTCCACCCCTTAGCAGGCCAATTCCTACTAAACTTCGGAGGCTGAACTTGCAAAAAATCTTTAACAGCCTGCATAGACTTAGCCTTGTCTTCCATTTTCTTTAAGACTGACTCCACAGGTGAACCAAACAACACATCAGACTGTAAAGGAGCATCCAAAATCCTTGTCTTAACATGGTCAGATAAATTCTGATCCCTCAGCCAGGCGTGCCTCATGAAGAACTGACCCAGTGGCAGCCACCCTAGACGAGGCCTGTACAGCATCAAAACCACATTGTAAAGAATGCTTACCCACCTGTTCAGAGGCATGCACCAAATCTTGTAATTCTTTACACTCAATGCCTTCCGCCAGAGCATCTACCTTAGACTTCAATTGAGAAAGAAGATAGTTTTGATATTTCAACATGTGAAACTGGCAATTCAAAGCCCTCATAGCTAAGGTGGAAGAAGTATAGACTTTCTTTCCCCATCTATCCAAAGCTCTGGCCTCTTTATCTGGAGGAACCGGATTTTTTACAACAGAGGCCTTGACACCCTTAGGTCCCTGACTAACAGTTTCTGGGTCCGCCCTAGGACTCTTATAAAGATATTTATGAGCTTCAGGCACCCTGTAATACCTGTCCGGTTTAACAGGAGCAGGAGGCAAAGAATCAGGATTAAGAGAAGCCTCCGCAAACACATCTTCCACAACATCCAGAACAGGAGGCATAGCCAAAGGCCTATGCTGGGGTAAAAGCAAAAATTCCCTAAGCCTTTTCCTGGAATCAGAGAAGTCCTGACCTTCCCACTTAAAATGTTCCCTCATGGAATGAAGAGTCTCTGAAAAAGAAAAATCCTCTGGAGGAGAAGCAGAAGGAGTAGAATCATCTACATCAGAATCAGAATAAGGAGAATACTCCTGCAAGTCTTCAGCCGAAGACTCTGAAACATCCGAAGCCTGCTCAAAACTCCCCAACTCTGGTTTCACCCTAGGCCTCTTATCAGGAGGGGGCAAAGAACCTCTAATCAAAGTAATTAAATCTTCTGCCATTTTAAGCATGTGCTTCTTGGGCACAGATCCTGATGAACTAGGAGTGGCACCAACAGAAGCTAAACCTGTCCTGCCTCTGGGAGAAGCCTTGGAAACAGAAGGAGAGGGCCTAACCACCCTAGGAAGGGAGGGGAGTACAGAAACCTGAGAAGCCCCTTCAGCCTGACCTGCCTCCTGAGAGGCCACATCCTGCAATATCAAAGTCTCCCCCTGGGACTCCAGAGAAGCCTCCGCGAACCACCGGTTCCACTGACGCCTCTAAAGAACCGGCGTCTGGTACGGACGACTCTTCTTGCCTGGGTTTAGCTGCTTTGTCTTTGCGCTTCTTCGAAGAAGCGGGCGTCGGAGCATCCGACGGCATATTATAATTGCACCGCTTCCCGAAGACCAACCTGGCACAATCTAACCTTCGCTTAATAGTCCGCTTATTGAACCTAGCACAAAAGCGACACCCAACAACGTCGTGCTCAGGCCCCAAACAAGGAATACACAAAGTATGATAGTCCCTATGCGGTATCTGTTTCCCACAAGAAATACAGTTATTCACTTTTTCTGACATCCGGTAAACCACTGAGGCAAGAAAAACTAAAATATTCCCCAACGGGGTACTTAGCCAACTTTGACTCGGTCTGAAACTCCGAATTCGAAAAATTTCAGAACGCCGAACGGCACTTGCAACACTGCTTCTGCATCGGACCATGCGGCAAAAAAGACTGAGGATATGACGTCGGTCATGCGCATTTGTATCCTGACGTCCTGATGTCAGTCTTAAGCGCCTTGACCGACGTCAGCCTAATACTTTGATATTCGGGCCGACCGAGGACAGCGGACTACCCAAGTTTAAGGACTGCAGCAATGTGAGATGAACATCTAATGCAGTGGCCTATCCACTTTGAAATAGTCTGCTTTGAGATAGCCTTTCCTTGTGATCCTGCAGCATATGCCACTAGTAGTTGCTCTGTCTTTCTGAAAGCTTTGGTTCTGTTCAAGTAGAAGCATAGCTGTCTGTATATGTCCAAAGAATGCAGAATTATCTCCCCCTTATTCTGTGGGTTTGGATAAAAGGTAGGCAGATGAATAGTTTGGTTAAGGGCCACACTATACACTACCTTAGGCATAAATGTCGGGTTTGTCCTCAGAGAAACCCTATCTGGATAACAAATGATAAAAGGTTCCACAGCCATGAGTGCCTGTAGCTCTGAGACTCATCTTGCAGAGGTTATTGCTAGGAGCAGAGCTGTTTTCCAAGATAAAAACTTTATATCAGCTGTAGTGGCTGGCTTAAAAGGAGGCAGGGTGAGTTTTTCCAAGACATAATTGAGGTCCCATGCAGGTGTTGGTGATCTCCTTGGAGGCCTTAAGTTTGTGGCTCATCTGAGGTACTGCCTTAACAAAGGATGTGAAAAAATTGGTGGCTCTGTATAGTAATGAGCTGAAATGGCAGATGCATGAACTTTAATTGATGAAAAGGATAGGCCTTTGTCCAGCATCTCAGTTAAGTATTGCAAAATCTGAGGAATATTTGGTACAGCTGTGTCAATTCCTTGTGCCTGGTTCCAGGCACAGAACCTCTTCCATTTTCCAGCATAAGATTTTCTGGTACTAGGCCTTCTAGCCTCCAAAATAGCATCCATCACAGCTTTAGTGAGAGGTGCATTGTGTATGACTACATTATGTGCCATGTTGCCAGATTTAAGGTCTTGAGTTGGCTGTGCAGGATCTGATTGTTTTGTTGGGACAGTAGATGAGGTACTAGAGGCAAGGTTCAAGCTGGGCATTGAGACAAGTTCCTTAGGAATGGATACCAGTACTGGCGGGGCCAGTCTGGGGCAGTCAGTATCAGCTTTGGCTTCTCTTGTCTGACCTTTAGGAGTACCCTGGGGAGGAAAGGCAGTGGAGGAAAGGCATATACTGCTAAGCGTTTCCAGCTGAAAGATAGGGCGTCCACTTTCCATGCTTGTCTGTGATAAGTCCGTGTGCAGAATCTTTTTAGTTGGTAGTTGTGAGGAGAGGCAAATAGATCTATATCCGGGCATCCCCATTTCCTTGTTATCATGCTGAAGACTTGTGGATCCAATTTCCACTAGTGGAGATCCATGAGGTTTCTGTTGAGTTCATCTGCCAGAGTATTTGTCTTTCCTGGCAGGAATTGTGCTTGCAGATGTACTTGGTAAGTCAATGCTGTGTCCCACAAAGTCATGGCTAGTCTGCAAAGGGGGTAAGAATGAGTGCCTCCCTGCTTGTTTATATACCACATGACCGTGGTGTTGTCTGTCTTTTTCAGTAGTTGTCCCGGATGAAGTAGGTCCTTGAAGGCTGTCAGGGCATTCTGAGCAGCTAGCATCTCTTTTTGATTGATATGGAGATGCATTTGGTTTGTGGACCATGTGCCTTGAATACATCTTCCTGCCATGTGGGCCCCCCAGGCATAATCTGATGCATCCGTTGTTAATGTCTGCCTGGCTGGGGGTAAAGTGAATGGCTGTCCCTTGTTCTGGTGACAAACCTTCGCCCACCATCGAAACTCCTGTTGCAGGCAGGGAATGAGGTTAATTATTGTTTCCAGGCTGTGGCAATGTTGAGTCCAAATACTTTTTAGGTACCATTGAAGTTTCCTCATATGTAGACTCGCATATGGAATTAGTAGAATGCAGGATGCCATGAAGCCCAAAGCCTGCAGAATTTTTCTTGCAGATAACTGGGCCTTTCTTGCCAACAGTTTGAAATATGTAGTCAGTTGTTTTTGTTTGTCTGGCGTGAGATAAGCCATCTGGGCAGTTGTATTTAAGCTTGCACTCAGGAATATTATCTCTTGAGAGGGTACTAGTTTTGATTTCTTTTCGTTGACTGTGTACCGTAGGCCTGTTAGAAATCTCTTTACAAATGCCAGATTCTGTAATAGAATGTCCTTGTTCTCTGCTTGAATGAGGCAGTAGTCCAAGTAAGGATATATTTGTATCCCTCTTTGTCTGCAGAATGCAATTACTGGTGCCAGGCACTTTGTAAAGACCCTGGGCGCAGTAGATAAGCCAAAGGGCAGTGCAGAGAATTGGTAGTGCATTGAGCCAGCTTTGAATCTGAGGTATCTTCTGCATGTTTGATTGGGACATGCAGGTATGCCTCTTTTAGGTCTAAAGTCACAAGCCAAGCCTTCTTGCCCAGCATGGGCAGAAGCTGCTGTAGACTCAACATTTTGAATTTTGGTATATCCAGATATGTGTTTAGAATAGATAGGTCCAGTATTGGTCTCCAGGTCTTGTCCTTTCTTGGTAATAAGAACAGTCTTGAATAAAATCCTTGTCCCTGCTCTTGCTCTGGTACTTGTTGAATGGCCCTCATGTCCATGAGGGATGAGACTTGTTTTTGTGCCTCTGCCCATTGATGTTTTGGCAGGTCTGGCCAACCGTTTGTCCTTGGCAGGGTATGGAAGTGAAACTTGTAGCCTTGTGACACTATGTCTAGAACCCATTTGTCCTGGGTTATTATGTGCCAATTTTGAGAAAAAAGTGCTAGTTTTCCCCCAAAGGTGCTGCCAGAAGATAACTGCTTGGTGCAGGCCGGGGGAAGTCATTGGGACTGTTTCCTGTATGGCTGTGATTTGCCTTCTCCACTTTTGGAGGTAGAAGCACCCCAATTGTTTAGATCTGTATGAACCTTGGGGCTGGGATCTGCCTCTTGGGCATCTGTATCTGCCCCTTTGTGGTCAGTCTGACACTGGAAAGGACCATTTCTTTGTAGGCCAGTGTCTGCTAAATCTTGGAGGCTGTACCTGTAAGAAATCCTTAACCGTTTGCATAGATTTAGCTTTGTCCTCCATTTTCTTTAACACCTCCTCTGCTTTAACACCAAACAAAGTATCATGCTGTAATGGAGCATCTAATAATTTTGCTTTGACATGGTCAGGCAGATTTTGTTCCTTTAACCAAGCATGCCTCCTGATGACAGAACCCGTAACAGCGGCCCTGCAGGAGGCTTCCAAAGAATCAAAACTACACTGCAAAGTATACTTTCCAACTTGCTCAGTTGCATTTCTTTGTTTTCTGCACATTCAGAATTTATCAACATTTTCTGTTTAAGCAGTGACATAATACATTGCTGATATTTGAGCATATGAAACTGACAATTTAAAGCCCTTATAGCCAAGGTAGCAGAGGTGTAAATCTTCTTCCCCCATCTGTCCAATGCCCTAGAATCCCTGTCAGAGGGGGTAGGGTTTTTGCAGTGGATGCCTTGACCCCTTTGGGACCCTGAGAGATAGTTTCGGAGTCAGCAGCAGGGTTTTTGAAAAGGAATTTACGAGAGTCAGGAACCCTGTAGTACCTGTCCAGCTTAACAGGAGCTGGAGGTAAGGGGTCAGACTGCACTCTGAAAATACATCATCTACAATGTCTAACACAGGTGGAATAGCTAGGGGCCTGTGTTGTGGGAGTAAAAGGAAGTCTCTGAGCCTTTTCTTAGATTCTGAATAATCTTGGCTCTCCCAGTGGAAATACAATTATTAACTTTTTCTGACATCGGTCTGGAGCAAGAAAAAAGTTTTCCCCAATGGGGTACTTAGCTTTTAATGAAGACCTCAGATCTGAAATTCGTACACAAAAATCTCAGGAGTCGGCCGACCGGCACTTGCAAACTGCTTCTGCTTCGGGCACCGCGCGGCAAGAAAGACTGAAGAAAATGGCATCGGCTGCATCTTTTATACACCTGGCACACTGACATCAGGGAAGAGGTGACAGCAAATGACACCGGACCTGGACTTTGGAACTCGGGCCGACTGCGGGTAGCCTGCCAGCAGGATAACCCAAGTGTAATGACTGCAACAGTGAAACACGATGAACATATCATCTCTCTCTCTCTCTCTCTCTCTATATATATATATATATATATATATATATATATATATATATATATATATATCTGTGTGTGTGTGTGTATCTATAGATAGTAGCTGCACAAAACTCATCATTAGGAAGTTTAGACCAGAAAGTTAAAGTGCAAACTGACCTAGTGGAATGGGCCTTAATATGACAAGGCAAAGGAATGGCCTTTGAAGAGTAAGCAGGCGCAATACAATTAGTAATCCAGTTGACCAGGGTCACCTTGGAAACGTGGTTTTCCCATCTTAGTCTTTGAAAAGAAAACGAAAAGCTGGTCAGATTTTCTGAAAAGTTTAGTCCTGTCCAAACAGCAGTGAAGTTGCCTGTGTATGTCCAGCATACAAAGTTGGTATTTTCCTTTGTTTTGGAAATTAGGAAAAAAGACAGGAAGATTAATAACCTGGTTTATGCTACCCTCAGAAGCAAGGTTAGTATGCAAAGTACCTCTGTCCTTGGGAAAAATTAAATATGGAGGGGTACAAGATAAAGCCTGTAATTCAAGCACTCTTGGCTGAAGTGATGGCTAACAAAAAAAGATGGTCTTCCGGGTCAAAAACTTTAAATCAACCTTAAAAGAAGGCTCAAAAGGAGGTGACACTAGAGCTTGCAAAACCAAAGTAAGGTCAGTAGTAGAGCAGGATCCTTTATAGGAGGGCGAAGAATAAGAAGTTATATATTCACCATAAAGTACAGTTTTGTACCTACCATAAATGTAGATGTCCGATAGGAATGCATCTGCAGTCCTTACAAATGGGTTGTCCTGTCGTCAGGCAGCCCTTCGGTCGGCCGGATTCCAAAGTCTGGGTCCGGCTTCGGCTGGTGTCGCACTTCACCCGACGTCATCGCTGCAGTTTTTCGGGTATAAAGGCATCAGCCGACGCCATTTTCCTCAGTGTTTCTTGCCCCAGATGCCAGGTGCCCTTTTGGATGGCTAAATTTGGATAAATGCCAATGTTTCCAAACAGTAGAGAGCAAACACATAAAGTAAGCATGTATGTACATATATACAAACAAATACACCATAATAGATCCCCCCCAAGCTAGCTGAAGGATGGCAAATACCCTAGGAGTACCTCAAAGGGGAAGGTGGGTGGGTAATCCTGCCTGCAGATGCATTCCTATCGGACATCTACATTTATGGTAGGTACAAAACTGTACTATGTCCTTCAAGGATGCATCTGCAGTCCTTACAAATGGGTAGAATACCATAGCTAAACAAGGGGAGGAGGAAAAGATTAGAGATTATGGTGTAGCTAGGATCCCTTGCAAAACAGCAGTGGCAAAACCTGCTCGGGATCTAGAGTATAAAGGTAAATTGTAATGCTTGGCAAATGTATGCACAGAGGTCCAAGTAGCAGCCTCTATAATGTCCTTGGTAGCCACTCCTCGTAAGAAAGCTGTGGTAGTGGCTGTAGCCCTTGTGGAGTGAGGCCTGATGTTCTCTGGAGTTTTCTTTCCATGGTAGGAGTAACAAAATCTAATGCAATTTCCTATCCATTTGGAGATTGTCTGTTTTGAAATTGGCTTTCCTTCCTTTCCTGTGGCATATGCTACCAGAAGCTGGTCAGTTTTTCTATTGGACTTGGTCCTGTCCAGGTAGTAGCGTAATTGTCTATGTACATCCAAGGTATGCAAGAGTCTTTCTCCCCTGTTCTGTGAGTTTGGGAAGAATGTAGGTAGGTGGATAGCCTGATTTAATGACACTCTGGATACCACCTTAGGCATGAATGTAGGATTTGTTCTCATGGACACTCTATCTTGATGGAAGATCAGGAAGGATTGCACTGCCATTAATGCCTGTAGTTCAGAGACCCTTCTTGCTGAAGTTATTGCCAGCAGGAAAGCAGTCTTCCAGGATAAGTATTGTAATTCTGCTGTTGCTGCTGGTTCGAAAGGGGGAAGTGTCAATTTTTCTAGCACAAAGTTCAAGTCCCATGCTGGCAATGGTGGTTTCCTGGGAGGTTTTACATTTTTAATTCCTCTCAGAAACTGTCTGAGCAGAGGATGAGAGAAGACAGGAGGATCCAAGCTGTATTCTGCTGAAATAGCTGATGCATGTATCTTGATGGAAGAATAGGACAGGCCTGTATGGAAGAGCTCTGCCAAGTACTCCAGGATGTTGGCTATGTTTACCAGTGTCACATCTTCTCCTTTGCAGTACTCCAAATGAGATATCTTTTCCATTTTGCTGCATAATTCTTTCTTGTTGAAGGTCTACGAGCCTCCAGGATTATGTCTTTAACCCTTTGGGATAAATTTGAGTTAATTGCTGTTATGTAATGTTCCAGGCAGTTAACTGCAGAGTTTTCAGGTTTGGATGCAGGATGTTGTAGTTGTTCTGTGTTAGCAGTAATGGGATCAGGGGTAGTGTCCATATTTGTTCCCGAGACCTGCTCCTCAGCAATGGGTACCAATGTTGTCTTGGCCAGTCTGGAGCTATCAGAATGATCCTTGGACGGTCCTCTTTGATCTTCAGAAGCACCTTGTGCATCAAAGGAAGTGGTGGGAATGCGTATGCTGTCAGGTCTTTCCAACTGAAAGATAGGGAGTCCACCTTCCAAGCAAGTGGGTGGTACGTCCTTGTGCAGAATTTCTTTAGCTGGTGATTGAGTGGGGATGCAAACAAGTCTATTTGTGGTAATCCCCATTCTCTTGTGATGGCTTTGAAGATGTCCGGATGCAGCATCCATTCGTGGGCATCTGTGGTAGTTCTGCTTAATATGTCTGCTAGAATGTTTTCTTTTCCGGTACAAAAATTGCTTGTAACTGAATGTTGTAGCTCAGAGCCACATCCCATAGGTCCAGTGCCAGCCGGCATAGAGGATATGAATGTGTGCCTCCCTGTTTGTTGATGTACCACATAACTGTGGTGTTGTCTGTCCTTATCATCAACTGACCTTCTTGGAGAAATGGTCTGAATGACTGGATTGCCAATTTTACTGCCAGCATTTCCTTTAGATTTATGTGTAGGCGTAGCTGGTCTTGAGTCCATAAGCCTTGTATGCACTTGCCCAGCATGTGTGCCCCCCAACCGAGGTCTGAGGCATCTATCGTGATGGTTTGGTTGACTGTTGCAGAAGGGCAATCCTGTGTTTGATTGACAAGCCTGAGCCCACCATAGGAACTCTTGCTTCAGGCATGGGATTATTGGAATTTTGGCTTCTAGGCTGTGCTTGTGTTGGGACCACAAATTCTTTAGGTACCACTGTAGCTTTCTCATATGCAGTCTGGCATGAGGGACCAGAATTATGCAGGATGCCATGAAGCCTAGGGCTTGCAGTACTTTTCTTGCAGTTAGATGGTTCTGCTTTGTTAATGCCAAGAAGTAGAGAGGTAGTTGCTCTTTCTTTTCTGCAGTTAGGAATGCCATTTGTTTTGATGTGTCCAGCTCTGCACCCAGAAAGGTTATTCTTTGGGATGGAATCAGCCTTGACTTTTTTATATTGACTGTATATCCCAGGGCTTGCAGCAGGTAAATGACTCTTTGTAAGTCTTCTGTTAGCTTGCTTTTGTTGTCCGCTTGTATCAGGCAGTCGTCCAGGTAGGGATAAATTTGGATCCCCTGAAGTCTGCAATGAGCAATTACTGATGCCAGGCATTTCGTGAACACTCTGGGCAGTAGATAAGCCAAAGGGCAATGCTGAAAATTGATAATGCTCTGATCCTGCAAGAAATCTGAGGTATCTTCTGCAAATTGGTCGTATGGGGACGTGCAGGTATGCCTCCTTGAGATCTAGAGTTACCAGCCAAGACTCCTTGCCCAGCATGGGAAGAAGCTGCTGTAGGGTCAGCATTTTGAATTTTGGAACAATGAGGAATGTGTTTAAAGCGGATAGGTCTAGAATGGGTCTCCATTTGTTTTCTTTTCTTGGTACCAGGAAGAGTCTGGAGTAAAATCCCTTTCCTTGCTCCATAGATGGTACCTTTTCCACAGCTCTCATTCTTAATAGCCGAGATATTTGCTTTAGAGCTTCTGCCCTTTGAGTAGGTGGTAGGTTTGGCATTCCTCTCTTTCCTGGTAGAGTATGGAAATGGAACCTGTAACCTTGGTCTATAGTTTGCAAAATCCATTTTTCCCTTGTGATGCAATGCCAGTTCTTTGAAAATAAGGTTAGCTTTCCGCCTAAGGGTGCTTCTAGTTGTTCCCTGGTAGGCGGTGCCACTGCCAAGTTACTGTGATTGAGTTGTTGTAGTGGTGGTGGCTGCGTGCCTCGCTGGTTGTTGCCTTGCCACTGGCGCCCCTGTAGGCACCCCTGGATTGGTTTCTGCCTCTAGAACGCCTATTCCTGCCTCTCTGTGTCTTAGAGGAGTCCGGAAAGGACCAATTCTTGGAGGGCCAGTTCCTGCTAAACCTTGGAGGTTGAACCTGTAAGAAATCTTTCACTGTTTGTACAGATTTCGCCTTCTCTTCCATCTTTTTTAGTACCTGCTGTGCAGGGGAACCAAATAAATTGACCTTGTCCATGGGTGCATCCAAAAGCTTTGATTTGACATGGTCTGGTAATGCCTGTTCTTTCAACCATGCATGTCTCCTGATAACTGTGCCAGTCATGGCTGATCTAAAGGAAGCCTCCAGTGCATCATAGCCACATTTTAAAGAATGGTTACTAACCTGCTGTATGTTATGTACCATTTCCTGAACATATTTTTTATCTAAAGATTCTTCAGAGGACAGCTTTTTAGTTAACTGGTCAAGCATAAACTCTTGATATTGAATCATGTGAAATTGGCAGTTCAAAGCCCTAGCTGACAAAGTAGCAGAAGTGTAAACTTTTTTACCCCATCTCTCTAAGGACCTGGATTCCCTTTCAGAGGGGAGGGGGTTTTTAGTGGAAGTAGCTGCTACAGCTTTAGGGCCCTGGGAGATAGTCTCTGGATCTGCAAAAGGAGCCTTGTATAAATGGTGATGAGTGTCCGGGACCCTGTAGAACCTATCAGGCTTAGCAGGAGCCAGAAGTAATGAATCAGGAGCAGTGCAAGCATCATTAAATGCATCATCTACAACAGAAAGAACTGGAGGTATAGCTAAAGGCCTATGTTGTGGCAAATGTAGAAAGGTTCTAAGCCTTTTTCTGGAGTCTGAGAAATCTTGGCCCTGCCACTGAAATTGTTCCCTCATAGCATGCAAGGTTTCCCCAAAGGAAAATTCCTCCGGTGGAGAGGCTGAAGGAATGGACTCTTCAGCATCAGAGTCTTCGTAAGGGGAATAAGGAGCCTCAGGAGGGTCTGTATGTTCAGAGTCATCAGAGGAATCATCTGCGGATACTGGCTCAGGGGGCTCTGCTCTAGGCCTCTTTTCTGGAGGTGGGAGAGAGGTCCTGTCTGGATGAGGCCGGGATCCACGAATTAAAGAAATTAGATCCTCAGCCAAAGAAAGCATATGGGAGCTGGTGCTGGGCCTGTGTGAGGGGGGTTTGGCAGGCACCGTTTTTGAAGCTGTGGCTAAAGCCTTAATAGACATGGCTGCAGGAGGCCTAGCAGCTCCACGTGCAGGGGTTGAAATATCCAGGGGAATAGTGTCTGATAATTCCTGAGAAACCGCAACAAAAGGTTGGATTTCAGAAGCCGATTCTACCAGGTTAGAGGAGGCCTCGGTAGAAGGCATGGTTTCGGCTGAAGAAAGAACCGCTTGCTCGGTTTTGGCCGAAACCGAGACACTCGCGGTTTGCTTAATCGCGGTTTCGGCCGAAACCGCGGACCGCGAGTGTCGGTCCTTTTCTTTGCGTTTTGGTAATTTGCGTTGTCGGAGGATCCGACGGCATAATATAGGCAAAATCAGAGCCGAAAATCTGTTCAGCGAACTCCGACCGGCGTCTAAGCGTCCGTCGGTTAAAAGAAGCACAGGCTAGACAAGCTGCTACATTGTGGTCTGGGCCTAAACAATGTATACAGTAGGAGCAGAAATCTTTATGAGGTATTTGTTTCCCACAAGATAAACAGTTATTCACTTTCTCTGACATCGGCTGAGGCAAGAAAGAGTCCCCAACGGGGTACTTAGCTTTTAGAAGTCTTCAAGTAGTATTCGGTAGTAGTAATCTCTGGATCTGACCGACCGGCACTTGCGAACAGCTTCTGCTTCGGCGCCACGGCAAGAAAGACTGAGGAAAATGGCGTCGGCTGTTGCCTTTATACCCGAAAAACTGCAGCGATGACGTCGGGTGAAGTGCGACACCAGCCGAAGCCGGACCCAGACTTTGGAATCCGGCCGACCGAAGGGCTGCCTGACGACAGGACAACCCATTTGTAAGGACTGCAGATGCATCCTTGAAGGACATCAGTCCATGCTGGTAGTCCATCTCACCCTTCATTTTTACATATGGGTTTGAAGCCAATCCTCGGTTCCAACAAGCTGGAAGACTTCTGGTTGGCTTGTGGCTAAGCAGGTATCCCCGTGGTGCACCAGTACAATCCCCAGATCTTGTTTGCTGCTCACTAGAATAACCATAAAAACAACCAATACTAAAGGGTCTCCAACCAAAGGCAACCAAATTATTACTTCCAGATCTTCCAGGATGGGGGCAGGAGGGCGGGTTGGTAAAAATGAAGGGTGAGATGGACTACCAACATGGAACATTGTGGTGAGTGCATAACTTCTTAATGTTAGTCCGATCTCACCTTCATTTTTACATATGGGACAGCATCCCTAGCGCCTTATTCTTGGGTGGCTTATTGGAAAATACTCTTGAGCACCATGGAGCCAAAGGATGATCTACCCCTGGATGCCAAATCCACTTTGTAATGTGTAATAAAGTGTGAGGGGTAGCCCACGTAGCTGCTGCACAAATATTATCAAGTGGCACCCTGGCTTGAAAGGCTGCAGAGGTAGATAGCGACCTGGTAGAATGAGCCTTGATCCTATAGGGTAAAGGTTTGCCCTCCGAGCTATAGATAAAGGCTATACAACTAGAAATCTAATTAGATAGTGCCACTTTAGAAACTGGTAAGCCCAATCTAGAGTCAGATAAATAAATGAATAATTAATCTGATTTCCTGAAAGCCTAAGTCCGCTGTAGATAAAAACGTAGTTGTCTATGAATGTCTAGCTGATGAAAATGGTACTCAGCTGCATTACAGTGGTTAGGGAAGAAAAATGGGAGTTCTATTGATTGGTTTATGGTAGCATTAGAACAAACTCTAGGGACAAAGGAGGGATTACTATGTAATGATACCCTGTCTGTGAAAAATCAAATACGGTGGCTTAATAGACAGGGCCTGTAGCTCCAATACCCATCTAGCTGATGTGATAGCTGCCAAAAACAAGGTTTTCCAAGACAAAAATTTTTTTAGAGAAGATGAGAGTCAATTTGGACAACACAAAATTTAAATTCCAAGAAGCCACTGGTTCTTGCATAGGTGGTCTCAATAGAGTGGCCCCTTTCAGAAAGGTTTTTCATAGCTTATGAGACATCAAATTGGTATCTGGAAAACCTAAATGAAAATGAGAAACTGCCGCCAATTGGACTCTGATAGTGGCAGCGGCAGATCCTTGCTGAAAAAGCTCAGAAAGAAAATCCAGAATCACAGGGATAGAAGCAGTGTATGGATCTACATTCATTCTCTTGTGCTCAAATAGAAAATCTTTTCCATTTACTGCCATACAGCCTCCTAGCTGAAGGTTTATGGGAGGACATACGAATATGTGACATTGAGGATGATACATCATGAAGCCTGACTATGGATGGAACTGGAGCAGCCACGCTGTCAATATGAGGGTGTGGATTGAGGGGTGTAGCGAACCAGACATGCGAGTCAACAGATCTGGAGCTGGGTCCAGAATCCAAGGATCGTCCAGGAGGAGAGGCTCGAGGAAGGGGAACCAGACCTGACGAGGCCAGTAAGGAGCAATGAGGATCAACTTGCTTCCCAGCCGACTGGCTTTCTGAATCATTTTGGAAATGAGAGGGATTGGAGGAAAGGCATACAGAAGTCCCATGGGCCAATCGTGAGCTACAGCGTCTCTGGGACACTCCCCCAGAGGGGGAATGAGGGAAAAATAGCTGCTGCATTTGGTATTAACTGGGCTGGCAAAAATGTCGCAGCAAGGCTGCCCCCATTTCTGGAAAATCTGACCCACTGTTTCCCATTTCAGAGACCACTCGTGAGGCATGAGGATTGCCCAGCTGAGTTTGTCGGCTATCACGTTGGTCGTTCCTGGAATGTGCATTGCAACCAGAAAGAGCTGGGAAGAAATCGCCCATTCCCAAACTCGCATGGCCTCTTGACACAGTGGGTAAGATCTGGTACCACCCTGTTTGTTGATATACCAAACCACCAACATGTTGTCTGATTGTATAGCAAATGTCCCTATAGGAAGAAGGTCTTGAAGTGCTTGCAACGCCAGAAGCACCGCCCTCATCTCCAGAACACTGATATGCAAATGAGCCTCGTGTTCTTGCCATGCGCCTTGGACAGTCTTGCTGAGATAATGCCCGCCAACCCGATCTGGGAAGTATCCGTGGTCACAGTGGCAACGGGTTGAGTCGGAACAAAGGGGGCACCCGTGATCAGTTGATTGGGAGCTATCCACCAACGAAGGTCCTTCTTGCATGATTCCATCAGCAGGACAGGATGACTCTGAGGGAGAGACTGGAATGACCACTGGGAAAACAGAAGCCACTGGAGAATTCTCATGTGCAACCTGGCTAATGGTACCAATAGAATTGTGGAAGCCATAGTCCCGAGGAGCTGAAGAACCCACTTCGCTTTGACTTTTCGCAAAGGGAGAAAAAGTTGAACTTGGGAGATTAAGTTCTGTGCCCTTTCGGCAGGGAGACGAGCTGTCATGTTCACTGTGTCTCCCTCTGCGCCTATAAAAATCAGATTGGGAGGGCAATAATGCAGATTTTTTCCAATTTATGGAGATCCCTAAATGAGCACAAAGTTGAATCATGGCGTCCCTATTTTGGAGGAGTAGGTGCCTGGTGGGGGTGGTCAGGAGCCAGTCGCCCAAATACGGAAACAACTGGAATCCCTGACGTCTTAGGTGAGCTGTCACTACTGCCATGCATTTGGTGAACATCTTGGGGGTTAAGGTGAGACCAAAGGACAGAACGCGAAACTGATAATGACTGGCTCCCAGCCAGAAGCGTAGATGGCTTCTGGATGCCTTGTCCATTTTTATGTAGTAGTAGGTGTCCTGAAGATACAGAGAGCACATCCAAAAGTCTTTCCCTAACAACGGGAGTATAGACTGCAGTCTTACCGTCTGAAACTTGTCCTACTTCACCGATTCGTTCAATCTGCTGAGGTCCAATATTGGCCTCCAATCTCCGGTTCGTTTTGGAACTAAAAAGAACCTGAAGCAAGTTCCGGATCCTATCTGGTCTGCTGGGAAGGGCTGGATGACTCTTTTTACGAGCAACTTGTTGATCTCCACAGTTGCCTGATCCCTGTGATTGGGTGGTACACATCTGGGATCCTTTTGGGAACAAATGGTGATAGGAAAAAAGGTATAATATAGCCTCTGATAACTCTTTGCACCCACTTGTCTTGGGTGATATTTAGCCAGGCTTCTTGGTACAAAAAAATGCAACCCCCGACTGGGCCAGAGAAGTGTAGTCGGGCTCCATATCAGGAGCACTTATAAAACCGTCCTTGAAAGGAATCACGGCCTTGTTGGTATTGTGGACCGCCCCTGCCTCTAGGGTGATGTCTGCCGTTTCCTCCTTTTCTGAAGGAGGATTCGCCCTGTGTGTTGGGGAAGACCCTCTGTGACTTCTTGAACCACATTTTACCGTCCCTTTGACCCTTGGGGTATGGCCTGAAAGGGACAGTAAAATGCACTCCCATGGCAGAAAGCGTCTTTCCTTCCTGCTCACACCGAGTGAGTGTATCCTTCACCTTGGAACGAAATAATGAGGAACCATCAAACGGAGCATTGGTGAAAGTAGACATGAACAGTTATGTAAAATTACATAAGCGCATCCAAGAGTGGCACCTCTAGGCAACTCAGGAACCCACTGCTCTACTCACTCCATCTGCAACATAAGAGATAAGTCGCATGGAGGAGTTAACCACAGAATTCAAGGTGGAGAACTGAGTAGAGATCTTGTCAGGAACTCCCTCAGTACATGCACCATGTATGGAATCTCCTAACTCCTTGAGGAGATCCCTCTGCAACCTCATGAAGTGCGTGAGATAGTTCAGCTATCGAAGGGTAAAGGCCACTGAACTAAAAAAATGCTTCCCAATTCTGTCCATCTGTCGAGACTCCTTGTTTGGCAGATGAACAGACAAAGAGGTCTCCACTAACTCTTTCTTCGTGGCCGGCGCCACCACCATGGCATCTACGGGAATGCCCTTGGACAAGAACTCCTTACCAGGAGGGGCAGACAAGAACTTATTTGGTCTCCTGGGGACTGGCTTCACAGTGTCAGGAGTATCCCACACCTTTCGACTAACTAGATCCATCAGTTCATCAAAAGGTGACACCCAAGAGGCAGAAGTTTGAGACCCGAAAGCCTTCAGGTACACAGATTCCTCATCAGAAGGGTTAACAGTGGGCCAGTCGCACCTCTGCCTAAGGATCTCTAAAATGTCCACAAAGGAGACCTCATCAGAGGACGACTTGGGGGACCCTTCCGACTCCTCGAAGTCAGTGTCCGATGTCAAAGACTCATCCTGGGAGTCATTATGTTTCCTCTTACATAACCTCTTCAGGGAAGGCACCTCGGAAGGATATTCCTGGGAAGCCTCGGAAGAGTGGGGGCCACTAGCCGGTGGCTCCTGAGGCTGCGGGTCTCTGCTGTCTCCAGAGAGAGTAGGGGCTGAGATTGAAGTGGGTGCTCTTGGGGGAAGAGTGCTGGTGCCACTGGTAGGGCCTGGAGAATGAGGCAGCATACTCATCATCTCAAACGCCAACCTCTCTGGCTCCGAAGATCTCCCCCGCTCCAAAGAGACGTGGGTCAGCACCGGAGCCAGAGCTGTCGGCTCTGAGATAAATGCAGGGTCCGAGCTCACCCTGGCTGAAGCACCGAGAGGAAAGCTCAGAACCGAAAATAGATTCTAACCCTCCCTGTTTGTGCCGACAGGAGAGCTTCGGCCCCTGGGAACGACAGACGGCACTGAGCGTGTCGGAGCTGAACCCGGTTCCAAGTCAGCAACAAGGTGAGTTGGAGCTGGAATTTCCTCCGTTGGCACCAAGCACTCCGGCTCCGAACAGCCAGTATGGCTCAGAGGAAGAATAGCAGACAAGGGTAAAGCTGGACCAAGTGGATCCGGAGTCGACTGAATCGGAGCCAATAATTTTGGTAAGGCAGACGACTTCAGGAGTCTCAGTACTACCCTCTCCACATCATCTTCTGAAAGGCTCTTGGAAGACCTGGAAGACATAGTTGGGGATTTTGACCTGGGGGCACTGGAGACTTAATTGTTATGGAAACTGATAGGGAGCTTACAGACCGGCTCCGAATATTTATTTTATTTTACATTTGTTAACAAGGGGTGTCTGACTGAGCTGAAAAGGCCCTTTTTCAGCAGAGGCCTGGGGAGAAAAGCTCCACAAAGAAAAATTACAGACATTTAGTTATTTAGAAATGATCAGTATATACACAAATTATAAGAGACATGTTTTACAGTGGTATGCGGGGCAAAGTTACAGTGGAGAGAACAAACAAAAAAATATTAATTTTAAAATTAAAGGTAATTAATAGATTTGTGGTGTACAGCTGAAATTTGGAACATGGGTAGAATACATATATAGTACACAGGTACAGTGCATACATTGTAGATTAGCCAGTGTTTGTAAGATTGAAAACTATTATCAAGTGCTCTAGATTTAGTATGTATATGTTATCCGGTTTCGAAGCCTGGGGACCAATCATGGCACTGCCAACTTTGCTTGATGAGGTCTTTAAAGGAGGCTTTGGATGATGTGTTTTGAATGCTAGTAGGGACAGAGTTCTATTTTTTAGCCACTTTACTATATAGTGCATCTTCAAAGCTATTGTAGCTGTTGGTGACTTCTAGTAGTAGTTTGCTTGATGATCTAAGAGGCCTTTTGGCTGAGTGATGTACTAGGTTTTTGAGGGCAGGACACTTATTGGGGAGGTAATAGATAGAATGACAAAAGGCAGAGCTGATTGTAGGTTAGGAGGTTGGGTAGTTCAAGCCAGTGGAGCTGACTCAAAGCAGTACAGTGATGAGTTATATATGAGCAATTTGCAGCAAAGCGGGCAATTCTGTTATAGCAGGCTTCCATTTTGCTTAGTTCAGTTTTGTTGAGATTAGTCAGAATGGGGGATGCATAGAGTAGGGTGGATATAAGTTGGGAGTGAGCAATGGCTGATCTTGTGTTGTTGGTAAGAAATGGTTTGCTACGGTAGAGTGACCCCAGTTTGGCATGTACTTTTTTAATAGTAAAGTTGAGATGACTATCAAATTTTAGGTGGGAGTCTATTGTTATTCCCAATAGCTTAACCTGTGCCACTGGAGCAACTGGAGTAGCATTTGTGGAGTAGATAGTGAATTGACCGTTAGTGTTTTTGTTAGAACTGGTTATAATCATAAGCCGAGTTTTCTTTGGATTGAGGATGAGTTGGGCTTTGGTAAGGTAGTTTTCAATGTCAGAGAATGCTAGTTGAGTTGTTTGCAGGAGGGTGGGAATGTTTTGTGCAGCACAGATTAAGGTAGTATCATCTGCATACTGAATTATTGATGCATGCTGTGTGGAGGTATGGAGGTCATTTGTGTAGACTGTGAATAGTAGTGGTCCTAAGATAGAACCCTGTGGGACTCCTATAGGTATGGGCAGCTGATGAGAGAGAGAATTTTCCCATTTCACAGCTTGGTACCGGTCAGTTAAGTAGCGTTGGAACCAGGTAAGAGTGGAATTTGATAGATGATACTGGTTTAGTTTGTTTAGCAGGACTTGGTGTGAGACTGTCAAATGCTTTGGACATATCCAAAAAAAGATTCGACATGTGTAGGCCTTCATTTCTGAGACGGTTTACTGTGTTTATGAAGCAGAGGAGGGCTGTAGTGGTACTATGGGCAGGTCTGAAACCATGCTGAGTAGGTGACAGGATGTTGCTGTCTAGGGGATAGTTTAGCATCTGGATATGTATGCATTTTTCTAGGATTTTGGCCAGGGGGGAGAGTAAAGCAATGGGTCTGTAGTTATTAAGTTCAGTGGAGGTCCCGTCTTTATGTATGGGTGTAACATAGGATATTTTCCAAAGTTTGGGCACATAGTTTTCAACAATTGATCTGTTTATGAAAGTGGAGACTGGGATAGCAATAGCATCTGCTGCGAGTTTCAAGAAATAGCTGTGGAGTAGGTCAGCTGCTGTTGATGAGGTTTTTAGTTTGGAGAGCATGCTTTTGATTGAAGTAGTGGAAACTGTTTTGAGGGTAAAGCTTGTATTAGTGTTATTTGTGTTGGGGAGATAGTAAAGAAGGAACTGTCCTGTGATACTAAGGATATAATTGAGTTCACAACGTGGGAGTTGAATTGTGTTTCGATGGGAACTTTAGTGTCAGGAGTGGTTGGTTTGAGGGTAGCCTTTTGGGTGGATTTTATTAGCTGGTTTACATTTTTCCAAATTTTTTGCGGGTTGTGTTGGTATTTAGTTTGTAATGTTGTGTAGTAGGATTTTTTGTCCAGCCTAATGCATTTTTTGCACGGTTGCATAGTTCTTGGTACTTACTTGGGCTTTGTGTTTCTTTGTTTTTTTTATAGTAAAGCCAGGCAGTGTGTGTCTGGACTTGAGGATTTGTTTGGTTTCTTTACTGAGCCAGGGGTTTGTAGAGGTTCTAACCTTGATTTTGCACAATGGAGCGACAGTGTCTAGGTGTTGTAGAAATGTTTTGTTGTAATATGCTACAGCTTGGTCAAGTGGGAGGGTTTTTAGGGGGATCAAGTCACAGTTACAGAGTAAAGTGTTGAGGACCTCAGGAGAAATTTTTTTTGCGTTTCTAGTGGATATATAGTTAGTGGTTTTGCATATGCTTGTTCTACTACGTATAAAGTATATTATGTTGTGGTCACTTAAGGTGTCTGAGAGACTGCCTGTGTGAGGGTACCTAGTGGGGTTGTTAGTTAGGACCCAATCAAGGATGGATTCCCTTTTAGATTTTTTATCACATCTAGTTGGAATTTGGACTAGCTGCTTGTAGCCATGGAGATTTATTAGATTACTTGGTGGTTCTGATATACAGGTGAACCAATCTAGGCTGAAGTCCCCCAGAATAAGGGTTTCTTGTGAGTATGTGGAACAGCACCAGGATAAGAAGTCTTCAAGGCTAGCAGGTATATTACCAGGTGGAATATAGATCACAATTGTGGTGATGACCTTTTTAGGGTGAAGTTGAAGTTGTGAGATAAGTATTTCCCAATTACTGGGGGAGGGGTAGGAGTTTGGTAATTGACTGACAGTTAAGTTGGACTTGTAGTGTAAGGCAGTTCCACCCCCTTTACGAAGTGGTCTGTCTTGTCTAATGATATTGTAGCCGGTAGTGAGAACTTCTGAGTTAGCTATGTTTTTATTTAGCCAGGTTTCTGTTAAAGCAACTGTGTGTGGGGAGTAGTGTGCTATTGTGGCCTGGAGTTCAGGTATTTTATTTTTGATACTTCTAATACTAATATTTAGCATTAAAAGATGGTTGGTTTTGCTGCTGCTGTTGATTTGCCCAGGGATAAAGAAAGTGGGGGTGTTATGTTCTGACATTTGTGTTGGAGCAGTTTGTGTTGGACAGGATGGATTTGGGCCTGGGTTGGGGTGGATATCCCCACTTATGGTGAGCCTGGAGTTAAAATGGTTATACAGATGTTGGAGTTTGGTGAGTAGTGTGAGAAAGTATTGTGTTTTTTTTGGAGTAGGAATGAGAGCATATGTATTTAGTTCTGAATTGGTCCGTTATGTAGTTCTTGAATAACTGTGGGCAGATATTATTATAATGTGTGGTGTCTGTATACGAGAGTGCATAATGCAGGGCTGTGCTGCTAAGTTTAGGGATATTGCTAGAGTGATAACTTGTGGTGTTGTAAAGAATTATGAGAAGACAGACTAGATTTAGTTGTGTGATAGTCATGGTTATAAAGTATAAGTTGTTTCTAGGTGGGGGGTCTGAATAGGAATTATAGGGTTGCACTATATGTAGATGGGGAAGTAGTGTGGGTGATGTAAATAATGCCTAGTGGGAATGAGAGTGATTGGGAGTATTTTGTGTGGAACAAGTTGGTGTGGTATGTGATATGAATTGAGGAGCTGTGATTGGTGGAGCTGATGTGAGGGTGAGCTGTGGGTGTGGCTGTGATTACTATAAATGTAGAGGTAGTGGGGGCGGGAGGGAATGGGGGCAGGGAGCGGAGAGCCCGAGCGTTAGCGAGGGCGAACAGAGCGGGGCAGAGCCAACCAAGACAAGAGAAAAAAGTATTACTTTACAAATCTGAACACCTAAAACAAATTCCTGAGGTCTGATGGCTTACCGGCAAGCAGAATGTAATTGCTGAAGAGCACTTGTGTCCTGGTGGGAGACTAGAAATTTAAAGATGGCTCCATGCTCAGCAGGATTCTAATATATACTTTGCATTGGGGGAGAGAGATAGTACAAGGGGTGTAAACCAGGTGGAATGCAAAGAAACCAGAGAGGCAATCAGTGGAAATCACTGAAGGCCTCAGTGGGGGGTAAGTAATAATTCAAACTACCTGTAAAGTGAAGGAGAGAAGAGACAGCAAGTTTATTAAGGTTGGGAGGGTGTCTTTACACTAACTTGCTGATTAGTAACCAGTTTGCGCACAGATTAGAGTAGGGAGATACATTAGCAATGACGGGGAATATATAGAGATGCAAATAAACAGGTGGGCCTCCAAGTGATACAAACTAAGGCAGAAAGCACTGAGAGGGGCTGCTTGTTGGTTAATTTAGTCACAGGGATGTGAATTAAATGCATACTGTCTATTGGACAGTTAGGATTACTGTACTAGCGGGGTGGGGTGGGGAGGACACAAGGCTACAACAGTCAGATTTATTAGCAAGCTGAGAACTACTAAGAAATACTGCTAATGTAATAGCTTCACTCTCATAAAACATACAAGTAGAATGTCAAAAAATGTTAAGCCCAGCACGGCTCAATTAATCAGGAACCACGAAGCACTGCAGTAAAATTCTTTTATTGTAGAACCATACACCAAATAAAGACGCTGTAAATGTTAAGCGCTTTCATCTAGTAACTCTAGATTTCTTCAGAACATCAAACAAGGTGTGTCATACACTTTAAATACCTAAGTTACCCGCCTTTTTTAAAGGCGGGTAACTTAGGTATTTAAAGTGTATGACACACCTTGTTTGATGTTCTGAAGAAATCTAGAGTTACTAGATGAAAGCGCTTAACATTTACAGCGTCTTTATTTGGTGTATGGTTCTACAATAGAAGAATTTTACTGCAGTGCTTCGTGGTTCCTGATTAATTGAGCCGTGCTGGGCTTAACATTTTTTGACATACTTGGTGGATTTCAGGAACTATTGTGTGATACAAGTAGAATGCCTGGGTGGACTGACCCTGCTCTTGAGGCTCAAAATGTATATCCTTGTTTAGAGTTTGCAGTACTGATTCCTTCTTATACTGTATGGGTGTGGAGTGGTAGCTGCAGACTGCAGATTTGCTTGAGTCTGCTCCTGCTCTTGAGGCTCAAAATGTATATCCTTGTTTAGTTTGCAGTACAGATTCTTTCTTATACTGTATGGGTGGGAGTGGTAGCCGCTGTATCAACACTGCAGTGTCAATGGTCCCGAAACACCTATAACTGACTAACACCACCATGCTCTCCTTCGGCTCCGAAGGCTGAGGAGTCGAGGAGGCAGATTTGGATTGTTTCAACTGTTTAGGAAGTGGCTCCGAAACACCAGCCGGTGCCGGAGAAGGCCTTTTTGAGGATTTTGATTTCCCAGACTTAGAGTAAGTCAAAGAACTGGATAGTGCTTCCTCAAAGCATTTTTTCAAGAGACCCTTGAGTATGATTTTGTTCTTTCCTGTAACACTCTAGGAGAGAAAGCATGGCAGAACAAACACGACTCCTGTAAGTAGACACAGCTACTGTGGCCATCCATTAAGGACATCTTTTGGGAGCATTTCATGCACTTTTTGAACCCCAAGGGTTTATGCTCCTTACTTTCCTTGGACATATTGTACTGCGGTGGTGGTGCTGCGGTAGCGTTGTCGCCTCACAGTAAGACGTCCTGTTCGATTCTCAGCTAGAGCGTCTTCTGTGTGGAGACATGCGTGAATGGGCGTACCTTCGTTAAAGGTTGTGCGTCAGGGCCGGCAACTCGGCATGTAAAAATCTACTACCAATCATTAGCGGACCGGAGTTCCGCTGTGGCAACCCCTAATCGGGAAAAGCCAAAAGACACAAACTTTCCTTGGACATATTTACACACACACCCCAGAGAGATTGAAAAGGAGAAAAAGGAGGAGGACTAGGTCCTCTAAACGGGCCTAGCTCTAAGAAGGAGTTACACGAGGACTAGGTCCTCTATCTAAAACGGGCCTAGCCCGGTGTAGTGAAACTAGGTCTTCTAACAAACAGACCAGAAAGGAAACCCCATGCACAAAAGAGAAACCATAAAATACACAAATTTCTATATTCCTAAAGAAAAAAGTACAATTGTGTACACTTACCATAAATGTAGATGTTAGAGTGTGTATTCACTGTTGCAGTCATTACATTTGGGAAATCTGCTGGCAGGTTGCCCTCAGTCGGCCTGCTTAACAAAGTCTTGGGCCCTGCATCGGTTGCTGTCCCTTCTTCCATGATGTCAGGTTGTCAGGGGTATAAAATATGCAGCTGATGCCAGTACATCAGTTTTTCTTGCCCCAGATGTCGGGTGCCCCCCAAATGGGGAGATATATATATATATATATATATATATACATACACACACACACACACATATATACACACACATATATATATATATATATACATACATGTACAATATATACCTCCAAACAAAAGCAAATACACCAAAAAGGCTTTTAATCATAGTAAAGGAAAGGAGAAGTAGAGTTAGAGAAAAACAGGGGGCTGGAGGGAGGGTAACCAGGACTGCAACAGTGAATACACTCGAACATCTACATTTGTGGTAAGTGTACACAACTGTACTATGTTCTTCATGTTTCACTGTTGCAGTCATTACATTTGGGTAGAATCCCAAAGCTATGGTTGGGAGGGTGGATTTATACACAGCATTAGGAGCAGCTATAAGGCCCTGCAGGACAGCAGTGGCAAAACCAGCTCTGGATTTAGAGAAGAGAGGTAAATGGTAATGTTTGGTGAACGTATCAACTGAGCTCCAGGTAGCAGCTTCTAGAATGTCTCTGATAGGAACCCCTCTGAGAAAGGCTGCAGAAGTAGATGCAGCCCTGGTGGAATGAGATCTGATCCCCTTGGGGACAGATTTACCATGGTGCATATAGCAGAAACAAATACAATGGCTTATCCATTTGGAAATAGTCTGCTTTGAAACAGCCTTTCCCTCTGCCCCTGCAGCAAATGGCACCAATAGTTGTTCAGATTTTTTTATAGATTTTGTCCTGTTTAAGTAGAATCTTAGTTGTCTGTGTACATCCAATGAATGCAGAATCCGCTCACCCTTGTTCTGTGGATTGGGAAGGAAAGTTGGCAGACGAATGGTCTGATTAAGAGCCACACTGGATACCACTTTAGGCATAAAGGATGGATTTGTCCTGAGAGCCACTCTGTCTGGATAAAAAATAATGAAAGGCTCCACTGCAATAAGAGCTTGTAATTCTGAAATTCTTCTAGCTGAAGTGACTGCTAAAAGAAAAGCTGTTTTCCAAGAGAGAAATTTTAGGTCCGCTGTAGCAGCCGGCTCAAAAGGAGGTACAGTGAGTTTTTCCAAAACAAAATTGAGGTCCCATGCAGGAGTTGGTGCTCTCCTGGCAGGTCTTAAATTTCTGGCCCCTCTGAGATACTGCTTTAGCAGAGGATGAAAGAAGAGGGGAGGTTCTGTGTTGTAATGAGCTGAAATGGCAGATGCATGGATTTTTATGGAAGAAAAAGATAGGCTCTTGTGAGGCATCTCAGTTAAGCATTGCAGAATCTGAGGAATATTGGGCATTGTTGTGCTTATTCTTTGTGCTTGGTTCCAGGCACAGAAATCTTTTCCATTTGTCAGCATAACATTTTCTATTAATAGGCCTTCTAGCCTCCAAAATGACATCCATCACAGGTTTGCGAGAAATGCCAAGGGTGAAATCAGTTGATTAGCCACGCTGTAAGATTCAAAGTTTGGAGCTAAGTGTGCAGAATTTGGTAGTTCTGCTGAGACAGTAGGTAAGGTGTCTTGAGGCAGTCAGGCAGGTGCCACGGAGGAAGGTGTGATACATTGCGCAGGAGCGGAAACCAGTGTTGGCGAGGCCAGTCTGGAGCAATCCGAATCATTTTTGGTTTGTCCTGTCCGACTTTTAGTAGGACTTTGGAGAGCAGAGGGAGAAAAGCACAGACTGACAGGTTTTTCCAGCTGAATGATAGAGCATCCACTTTCCAAGCTTTTTTGTGATGAATTCTTGTGCAGAATTTGTCCAACTGATGGTTCTGGGGTGAGGCAAAAAGATCTATGTCTGGGGCTCCCCCATTTGCATGTCAACATGCTGAAAACTTGTGGTTCCAGTTTCCATTCGTGTGGGTCTATAAGATTTCTGCTTAGTTTGTCTGCCAGAGTATTTAGCTTTCCTGGCAGGAATTGAGCTTGTAGATGTATTTGATAAGTCAAGGCCGTGTTCCTCAATGCCATTGCTAGTCTGCAAAGGGGGTAGGAATGTGTACGCCCCTGCTTATGTACCACATGACTATGGTGTTCTGTCTTTATCAGTAGTTGTCCTGGATGAAGGTAGTCCTTGAAGGCTATCATAGCATTCTGTACAGCTAGCATCTCTTTCTGATTGATACATAGTGCATTTGATTTGGGCGCCATTTGCCCTGAATGCATTTCCCTGCCAGATGCGCACCCCAAGCATTGTCTGATGCGTCTGTAGTTAGGGTTTGGGCGGCAAGGGGTGGAGTGAATGGCAGTCCCTTGTTTTGGTGGCAGGCCTCTGCCCACCATAGGAACTCTAGTTGCAGGCAAGGTATGATAAGAATTATTGTTTCCAGGCTGTGACAATGTTGATTCCATAAACATTTTGGGGACCATTGAAGTTTCCTCATATGCAGTCTTGCATATGGAATTAGAAGAATGCAGGAGGCCATGAATCCCAAGGCCTGCAGAATTTGTCTTGCAGATAGCTGGGTTTTTGTGGCCACCTGTTTGAAGTAAGTCATCAATAGAATTTGCTTTTTTGGTGTAAGGTAAGTCATCTGGGCAGTTGTATTCAAGCTTGCAACGAGGAATGTAATTTTTTAAGAGGGTACCAGTTGCGATTTCTTTTCCATTTATGGTGTACCCTAGACAAGTTAGAACCCTTTTTTACAAACGCCAAATGCTTTAGAAGAGTGTCCTTGTTTTTTGCTTGAAATAGACAATCATCCAGGTATGGATAAATTTGAATATTTCTTTGCCTGCAAAAAGCAATTACTGGTGAAAGGCACTTTGTGAAGACAGTGGGCACAGTAGATAAGCCAAAGGGCAGTGCAGAGAAAGTACAGTTTTGTACCTACCATAAATGTAGATGTCCGGTCGACATGCAACTGCAGTCATAACATGTGGGTTGTCCTGCCTCAGGCAGCCCTCGGTCGGCCGGATTCCAAAGTCTGGGTCCGACGTCGGCTGATGTTGCATTTCTCTCCGACGTCAGAGCAGCTGGAGTACATAAGCATCAGCAGACGCCATTTTCTTCAGTGTTTCTTGCCCCAGATGCCAGGTGCCCTCCAAGGAAGGCTGTAATCAAATTGGAAGACAAAAACAGGATTCCAAACAAATAAAAGAGCAATAAAACAAATACACCATAACAGATATCCCCAGCTAAGAGAAACAGGGATAGGAGTGGACCCTAGGCATAGAGGGGTATGGAGGGAGGGAAAATCCGACTGCAGTTGCATGTCTATCGGACATCTACATTTATGGTAGGTACAAAACTGTACTATGTCCTTCAAGAATGCAACTGCAGTCATAACATGTGGGTAGAATACCATAGCTTAGCTGGGGGAGGAGGAATGCTCTAGGGAAAAGAAGGTGTGGCAATCAAACCCTGCAGGACTGCCGAAGCAAAGCCTGCTCTGGATCTGGAGTATACAGGGAGATTGTAGTGTTTGGAGAATGTATGCACGGAGCTCCATGTAGCAGCTTCTAGAATGTCCTTGGTAGGCACCCCTCTTAGGAATGCTGTAGAGGTGGCCGTAGCTCTGGTGGAATGTGGTCTGACATTGGCTGGAACAGTCTTTCCATGAAAGGAATAACAGAATCAGATGCAATGTCCAATCCATTTTGAAATAGTCTGTTTTGAAATTGCTTTTCCTTGGACTGCAGGGGCGTAAGCTACAAAAAGTTGTTCAGACTTCCTACTGGCCTTGGTTCTGTCCAGGTAGTATCGAAGTTGTCTGTGAATGTCCAAGGTATGCAACAGTCTTTCCCCCTTATTCTCAGGATTGGGGAAGAAAGCAGGCAGATGAATTGCTTGATTTAAAGAAACCCTAGCATAAAGGTAGGGTTGGTCCTTAATGAAACCCTGTCTGTGAAAAATAATAAAGGGTGGTATTGCCATTAGGGCCTGTAGCTCTGAAACCCTTCTTGCTGAGGTAATTGCCAACAGGAAAGCTGTCTTCCATGAGAGAAATTGCAAATCAACTGTAGCTGCTGGCTCAAATGGAGGTAGAGTCAGTTTTTCTAGGACAAAATTGAGGTCCCAGGCTGGCACTGGGGCCTTTCTTGGTGGCTTAATGTTCTTGATTCCCCTGAGGAATTGCCTTAGTAAAGGGTGTGAAAAAACAGGAGGATCAGTGTTGCATCTAGCTGAAATAGCAGATGCATGTATCTTTATGGAAGAATATGAGAGGCCGTTCTTTAACATATCTGCCAAATATTCCAAGATGAGTGGGATGTTCAACAATGATGCATCATGTCCCTTGCTGGTATTCCAATTGCTGAATCTTTTCCACTTTGCTAAGTAAACCTTTCTGGTGGATGGTCTTCGAGCCTCTGTTAGTATCCGCTGAACTTCCTTGGAGAGAGATAGGCTGAAGTTATTTATGGGATCTCCCAGGCTGTTAGCTGCAGTGTCTGAAGATTTGGATGCACTGTTTCGAAATTGTGTTGAGTCAAAAGTAGAGGCCATTGGGGAAGGGCCCACCTCCTGGTGTGACATAGGCTCCGTAGTAGTGGGTACCAGTGTTGTCTTGGCCAGTCCGGAGCTATTATGATTCCCTTGGGTCTCTCTGCTTTGATCTTTAGTAATACTGAGGTCATCAGTGGCAGAGGTGGGAATGCATAGATTGTTAGGGAGTTCCAGTTGAATGAGAGGGCATCTATTTTCCAAGCTTTTGGATGGTATTGTCCTTGTGCAGAATTTTGGTAGAAGATGGTTGAGGTGAGAGGCAAATAGGTCCACTTCTGGCTTGCCCCATGTCGAAGTGAGTTGTCTGAAGGCCTTCGGATGTAACCTCCACTCGTGTGGATCTGTGAAATTCCTGCTTAGGCTGTCCGCCAACACATTGTCTTTTCCTGGAACAAACTGGGATTGTAACTGGATGTTTAGGCTCAGTGATTTCTCCCAAAGATGCATTGTCAGTCTGCAAAGGGGGTAAGAGTGGAAATCCTTATGAGGTATTTGTTTACCACAAGAAAGACAATTATTAACTTTTTCAGTAATTTCTGACATCGGCTGAGGCAAGAAAAGGTCCCCAACAGGGTACTTAGCTTTTTTGATGATTTCGGTATCGAAGAATACAGGAGCTGACCGACCGGCACTTGCGAACTGCTTCTGCTTCGGGCACCGCGCGGCAAGAAAGACTGAAGAAAATGGCGTCGGCTGATGCTTATGTACTCCAGCCGCTCTGACGTCGGAGAGAAATGCGACATCAGCCGACGTCGGACCCAGACTTTGGAATCCGGCCGACCGAGGGCTGCCTGAGGCAGGACAACCCACATGTTATGACTGCAGTTGCATTCTTGAAGGACATCTGGTAATGCAAGTAGCCTGCTTTGAAGAGGAGGTATCTTCTGCAAGATTCCCTGATTGGGATATGCAGGTAAGCCTCTTTTTAAGTCTACAGTTACCAACCAGGCATCTTTGCCTAGCATAGGTAGTAACTGTTAAAGAGTCAGCATCTTGAATTTTGGAATATCCAAAAATGTATTTAGAATGGATAAGTCCAGAATTGGACGCCATGATTTGTCTTTTCTGGGTACCAGGAAAAGTCTGGAATAGAAACCTTGTCCCATTTCCTCTTCTGGTACTGGTTGAATAGCCCCCATATTCATGAGGGACAGAACTTGTTTCTGGGCCCCTGCCCACTGATTTGGAGGCAGATCTGGCCATCCATTTGGCATTGGCAACGTGTGGAAATGAAATCTGTATCCCTGGGATACTATATTTAAAACCCATTTTTCCTGGGTAATCAGTTGCCAGTTTCGTGCATGAAATGCCAGTTTACCCCCCAAAGGGGCAGACAAAAGGTAAGTGCTTGGTGATTGTAGAGGAAAGTCATTGAGACCGTTTACCATAGGAAGGTGCCTTGTTGCTTCCAGGTTTAGAGGTGGAGGCACCCCATTGTTTCGTTCTAAAAGTTCCTTGTGACTGAAACCTGGAGGCTTTGGAATATCTGGATTTGACTTGAGCGTCTCTCGTGGGAACTGGAAAGGACAAGTTCTTAGTAGGCCAGTGCCTACTAAATCTGGGTGGCTGCACTTGTAAGAAACCTTTCACAGTTTGCATAGATTTAGCTTGATCTTCCATCTTTTTTAAAACTTCTTCAGCCTTATTACCAAAGAGACTTGTCTTGTTGTAAAGGAGCATCCAACAATTTTGCTTTACCATGGTCAGGCAGATTTTGCTCTGAGCCAAGCATGCCTTATCACAGATCCAGTTACAGCAGCCTTACAAGAGGCCTCCAAAGAATCAAAACCACATTGCAAAGTACGTTTTCCAACTTGTTCAGCTGAATGTAATAAATCCTGCAACTCTGTTTTCCACACAGTCAGAGATCAACATCATTTTCTGTTTTAGTCCCATGACATGCTGTTGATATTTAAGCATATGAAATTGACAGTTTAAAGCCCTGATTGCTAAGGTTGCAGACGTGTAAACCTTCTTACCCCAACTATCCAGCGCCCTGGAATCTCCATCAGAAGGGATAGGATTTTTAGCAGTAGAGGCCTTAACGCCTTTGGGTCCCTGAGAAATGGTTTCAGGATCAGCAGTAAAATTTTTGAAAAGGAATTTGTGGGAGTTAGGAACCTTGTAGTATCTGTCTGGCTTACTAGGAGCCGGAGGCAGAGAATCAGGAGTCATATTAGATTCTGAAAAAACATCATTAATAATGTCTAGAACAGGAGGTATAGCCAAAAGGCCTATGCTGAGGAAGAAAATCCCAAAGTCTCTTTTTAGATTCAGAGAAATCCCGACTTTTTCCAGTGGAAATGTCCCTTAAGGTATGTAAAGTTTCTCCAAAAGAGAAATCCTCAGTGGGAGAAGCAGAAGGGATGGAATCTTCGGCATCAGAGTCCTCATAAGTAGGCATAGATAAATCCTGTTCAGTAGAAGAATCAGAAGAAATAGAATCCTGATCTGAAGATTCATAGTCAGTGCCTTGCCTAGGCCTCTTAGCAGGAGGGGGTTGGCTACCCCTGATCAAAGTAATTAAATCTTCAGCCATTTTGATAATTTGCTTTTTAGGCATTGGGGCCTGCACATGTGGCCCAAATGTTGGTTTTTTAGACATAGAAGTAGATTTTGGCCTTAGTTTTGAAGATGGAGTCTGTTTAATATACAAATCTTTAGGCCTGAAAACACCCTCAGAAGCCGGTGCCTGCAGAGCGGCTCCAGACCCATCTAAGGTAGAGACATCCACGGATTCAATACTTAAAGCATCTCGCGGCATACCAGACTCCGAATGGGTCTCAGTAGAGGCCTGCAAATCAAAGGTAGCAGGTATCGGGCTGCAAAAGCACCATAGTACCGTCAAACTAGCGACTGGCTTAGGAGAAGCGTCGTCAGTTTTGGATTGTGACGGTCTGTCTCTGTCTTTTTCTTTGCGTTTTTTAGGTATTCCGGTAGTCGGATTGCTAACAGACTTCATTTCTGGATAGCTAAATCATGAACCAAAATATTTAGAAGCAAAAATATACCGACGTTTAATAGTGGGTTGATTAAATGTAGCACAAAACTGACAGCAAGTTACGTTATGATCAGGGCCTAGGCAAGGAATACAGTACAAACGAAAATCCTTATGAGGTATTTGCTTCCCACAAAATGCAATTATTAACTTTTACTGACATCGGCAAGGAGCAAGAAAGAGTTTCCCTAACGGGGTACTTAGATTTTAGTTGAAGACTTCGTTTCTGAAACTCTAAAATGAAAATTTCAGGAGTCGGATGACCAGCACTTGCGAACTACTTCTGCTTCGGGCACCGCGCGGCAAGAAAGACTGATGTAATGGCGTCGGCTACATGTTCTATACCCCTGACGTCATGGAAGAAGGGACAACAACCGACGCAGGACCCAAGACTTTGTTAAATCAGGCCGACTGAGGGCAACCTGCCAGCAGATTACCCAAATGTAATGACAACAGTGAAACACGAAGAACATCAGGTAGTACTTGCAATCCTAGTAAATTCACAAGCGGATCCCGCCAAAACAAACCATGTCAAAATAGCAGAACTAACTACCAAAGGTGACCAAAAAAAACGTCGAATAACAACAGAAAACACAACAGGAGCCCCTGTTGACTAAAAGCGGAAAACTGCCAAAATCTCTGCCTAATATCAAAAAATGCGCAATGGCGCCTAAACTAACTGGCACACAGGATACCAATAACAATTAGTAAACTAAGTTGCACTCACTAAGGGCAAGCAATACAACTGCCTAATCTATTAGCAACACTAAATATACAATAAAGCATTGAATATAAAGAATTTTGAAAAAACTTAGCCAGAGCCAAGAGAAGCACAACCAAACTCGTCGACACGGCAAACGAGATCTGGGGATTGTACTGGTGCACCATGGGATACCTGCTTAGCCACGAGCCAACCAGAAATCTTCCAGCTTGTAAATTGGCAAAGTCGGATCAGAGGATTAGATCCGAACCCATATGTAAAAATGAAGGTGAGATTGGACTACCTAACATCGATACCTTTTAAAAAGGCCTTTTACAACTAAGATGAGGCCAAAGAGATAGACTTTTCCCAAACATGAAAACTGGAAATGGCCGCTAATTGCATTTTCACCGTAGAGGAACTAATGCCATTATGAGAAATGGATGCCAGGAAATCTAATACAGCAGAAACAGGAGGTGTAAAAGGGTCCAGATTGTTCCGATGACCCCAAGTGGAAAACCTTTTCCACTTGCTATTGTATATTTTCCTTGTGGCTGGTTTGTGTGCTACAATTAAAAGTGTTTCTAACTGGGGATGAAAGCCCGGGAGGAGTTCTAGCCATCACTGGAATTGGAGCAACCAAGTGGTTAATTTCAGGTTGTGAAGATCTGGGTGTGGATGCCCCGAAGGGTGGGACAAAGGATCTGGAGAGGGATCCAGAGTCCACGGTGGACAAACTAGGTGAGACCAAAGAAAAGGAAACCAAATTTGTTAAGTCCAAAAGGGAGCAATGAGGATTACTTGCCATTCACTCTCTAAGCTTATTGCAGAAACTTGGGAAAGAGGAGGACAGGCATAAAGTAGACTGGGGGGCCAAAAATGGAATAGAACATCTCTCGATGACTGTCCCTGAGGAGGGATCAGGGCAAAAAACTCTCTGCACTTGGTGTTGGAAGGAGATGCAAAGAAATTGTAGCAAGGTTGACCCCATTTCTGAAAGACCATATTTGCCACTTAAGGATTTAGAGACGACTCATAAGGCATCAGAATGGTCCTGCTGAGCCTGTTCGCCAGGATATTTGACTTCCCCAGAATGTGCATTGCTATGAGAAAGTGGTTGGAAGAGATCACCCATTGCCACAGCCTCATGGCTTCTTGACACAAGGGGTAAGAGTTGGTTCCCCCAGTTTGTTGATGTACCAGACCACTGACATGCTGTCCTTCTGAATTGCAATGGTTCCCATGGGAAGAGAGGATTGTTGAAGGGCTTGCAACACAAGAAGCACTGCTCTCATTTCAAGGACATTTATAAGCACACTGGACTCTTGTGGGGACCAAGTGCCTTGGACAGTTTGTCCCAAATAATGCCCCCCACCTGAACTGAGATGCATCCGTGGTCACTATAGCCTTGGGAGGGGGAAGGATGAATGGTCGGCCTTGAAAGATGTCCTCCCATTGGAGCCACCACAGAAGAGATTTACATACTCAATAGATTCTGATTGGATGATTTAATGGATACCAAAGAAAGGACCATTTGGATCACCAAGGTCCAGTGAAGTACTCCCATATAAAGGCGAGCTAATGGAACCAGGGTAATCATGGCCGCCATGGACCCCAAGGCTCTCAGAACAAGACTTGCCGGTGAGAAAGAATATCCATGATTTGCTTGATATGCAATCTCAAGGTGGAGATTCTGTCCGGAGGGAGAAGAGCTAAAGAGCGAATGGTGTTCAGGCGGGCCCTGATGAAATCTATTATCTGTACTGGTTGGAGATGAGACTTTTATTTAGATTGATGGAGATGCCCAAGGTTGAGGAAAGATGAAACATGAAATCTCTGCCTTCTATGAGTCGATGCCTGGTGGGAGCAGTTAGGAGTCAATCTTCCAGATAGGGAAACACCTGTAATCCTTGCAGTCTCAGGTGAGCTGCCACTGCTGCTATGCATTTGAACACCCTGAGGGCTGTAGTGAGACCAAAAGGGAGTACTCTGAACTGGTAGTGATGTCCTTCTGCAGAAAGGGCAGAATGGCCTGAATTGTGACCATTCAGAACTTTGAATTGGCAACTGGTTTGTTGAGGTTCGTAAGGTCCAGAATGAGCCTCAAGTCCCCCATCTTTTTGAACACTACAAAGATTCTGGAATAGATGTCTAATCTGAGTTGGTCTTGGGGGGGACACTTTGGATGACTTTTTGAGAGCAGCTTTGAATCCCTCTGATTGGGTGAAACATCAATGAAGATCTTCCTTGGAGAGGAAGTTTGGAAGCAGGGTATAGAATAAGCTCTTAATATAATCTTTAACACCCAACAATCTTTTGTGATGGCTTCTCAAGCTATTGGTGTAAAGACAAATGTCCCCCAACTGCCTCCAGAGAGGAACGGTTGGGCAATCCTTCAGGATCGCTGATTGGGCCTGTTCGAGAAAGTAGCTCAAGACCCCTGATTCATCGGACCCCCTCTGCCATGAGGGAGGAGTCTGCCATTTTTACAATTTTCCCCTCTGCCTCTGGGAAGAAGGTCTCCCCGTGTATCCAGAAAGGGACCTTGAGATTTTTGGGGCCACAAATTTTTAATCCCACTCTGGTTCCATGGACCTTGGCAGAGAACTAGAGAGTTCCTTGACTAAAGTTCCTCTGTAGTCTGGTTACATGTGCCAAATAATTCAGCACACACAATGGGAAAGTCGCCGAGGCGTAAACCTGCTTACCAAACCTGTCCAAGGCCCTAGACTCCCTGTTAGAGAGATGGATGGTGGAGCTTGCTGAGCCAGCTCCTTTTTGGTGGCTGCTGCTACCACCACGGCATCGACGGGAACACCTTTAGTCCAGTGGGGTCAGTCTGATGGGATGCCAAGTTCTTGTCAGGTCATTTTGGAATAGGTTTCTCTGTGTCTGACTCCTTCCATGCCCTACACGACAAAGGTTGATCAGGGGATCCACAGGGTGGGGACACCCCAAGAAGTAGATGGGCCTGACCCAAAAGCTTCCAGAAACACCAATTTTTCTGGGTTAGGTTTTTGGGAAGACCAGCCACCTTTTTGATGAAGGACCTCAATGATGTCCTCAAAGGAGACATCCTCGGGTGATGATCTAAGGGACCCTTCCCCTTAATCGAGATCAGTGTCCTCAGTGGGGGATTCCAAAGGGGAATCCAAGTGCCTCGTTTTGCACTGACATTTCTAAGAGACCTCCTTGGTGGGATGCTCTGAGGAGGTATTGGAATACTCTGGGTGGTCCACAGAGGAAACAATCCAGAAATCTTTCTGGGTAGGCTATCCTGGAGGTGAAAGAACAGATGTCTCGGGCAGAAACTGCTGGGCTCTAAAGCAGGTAGAGTCACAGCTCTTCTGGAAGCAGAGAGAACCCTATCCACTACCTCGAATGCAGAGGGAGATCAGAGCCAAAGCTGTCAATGGGGAAGCTCCCGAAACCCTACAGCCCCCAAATCTGAGTGAGGAGTCAGAGTCGAGCTATCAAGTGCCAAAGCTCTGACAGAATGAGACAGCTCCACAAAAAGTTTGTGGCTGTCAACCCCTCGGACCCGATGCAGATGCTATGGCTCCGAGAACCTCTCTGCTTTGAAATGGTCGGAGCCAGGTGAGCCAGGGAGACTGGAGTTGAGGTAACTGTACCTGTCGGCTCAGACGTCTCGACTCCAGATATGTTTGGGACCAATAACTCCAAAACTGGAGGTCGGACCAGCGAAGGAGATATCTAAGCAAAGGCAGGGATACAGCTCACGGATCCACAGGAAAACACAGTAGGCAAGATCCCTAGCTTGATTTGTGTTTTGAGGAATTTCACCATCATGCTGTCTACCTCAGCTTTGGAGAGGATGCGGGAAGACCCAGCAGAAGAAAGAATGAATGGAGGTCTGGAAACCAGTCTTGCGGGTTGCACAAGAGGGGACTTAGGCCGCGAGGCAACCGGCTCAGGAGAAACACTACAAGACTGGCGCTGAGGGGAGGCCTGAACAACTATAAGAGCCAAGCCAGTCGGATCAGACGGCTCGGAAGACTTAAGCAGGAGGTTCCCCAGATTGGTGGGATCTGCTGTGAGATCTCTTGCATTCTTTGTGTTTCTTAGAGGGGGGTTGAGCCCCTAAAGTAGAAGGTGTAGCAGAAGTCTCATGGAAGGAAGGAAGACCTTGAGGATCAATTTATTCCTTCTATCAATTAATGCTTGCTGGTTAAGCCCAGCACATGTGGAGCAAGGGGAGTCTAAGTGAGCAGCCCCAGGACAAACAACACACTCCGAGTGGGCACTGGAGAGAGGAATCTTGTGCCCACATGACACAAATTTTTTTAAAACCCATGGGTTTGGCGTCAGGCATACCACAATCAACCTGGTAAAACTGGAGAGCAAAACACGAACTCCAAAAACGCACACAATTGCAAGAGAAATTAAAAAAAAAACTTCTAATCTACTTTTTTTTTGTTACGTTAAGAACAGACTAAGAGAAAGGGATATAAGCTAGAGAGGGTAGGGAGAAACAGAGGAAACCACTGACAGCAGAACAATCAGCTACAAAAGATTATATTACCAGGAGAGGAATATAAAAATATAGATTTGAAGGAAAAAAAGAGGTGAAAAATATTTTAATAAACTCACTGAAACCACAAGGAGTGGAGACAAACACACTCCCAATGTTTGACAGAAGCATGGCACACAAGATCTGAGGGATGTGGGGGAGTGGAGCATTATGGGTAGGGGAGGAGCTCAAATTTCAGATCCTAGAGCTTTAGTATGCGGCTGAGTTGGATCCGATCCTCAGATCCGAACCCACGGGCTGAAAAACAAATGAAGGCAACAACTTCAGATCTTACCTCCATTCAGTCCTCTTCTGTTCTCCCCAGCTGGTTCAACTGATCATTTCTTCTCAATAACTATTCCTATTTTACATGTTCTCTTACTAACTGCTCTACACTACACTCCAAGCTATTAGTGTTGTCTATTTTGTTATTTTCAAACCCCTCTCTTGCCTCAGTACATTTTAATTTCAACATTTGTCTACTACATTATTCTCTGTTCAGCCTCACCACCATTTTGTATCTTAAACTGCAGCTGACCTGATCTGGCATCTTTTCACAATTTTCACTCCACAATCAACACTGGATGGTATATATCCAACTTATTATTCTCTGTGGTAACCTTTATCACCATTCAAATTTAACACTTATTTTTATCACTAGGATATGGTTCTTTTAAATATAGTGCTGTATTACTCATTCCCTCCGGTACAGCTCTTTTGAGCGTGTGCCTTTAACTCCCAATGGGCGTGGCTTAAGCCTTTAAAAAATGAAGTTATCACCTTGCAGTTCTAGAAAATACTCATTGAGAGAGGTCAAATATCAATACAGTTGTGTTTGCCATCACATATGCTTCAAGACAAAATATCCTGGTACCTTGTATGTAGCATGGTTTGGAAATATTAATACAAATATGATCAATATTTGATGCCTAGAGGAGCAGTAGGAGTTAACTGCAGAAGACGCCTGGAGGAGCACTCGGCTGTAATGACCCAAGACATACTACAAAACTTGACTGACACTCTCCCCAGGGCGCCACTAAAAATGGGTCCTGTCCAGTAGACTTCCATGGGCAAAAAAATTATAAATAATAAATTATCCTGACGCAGCACAAAACAGAAAGTGAACTTTGAAAAATCTTTATTAAAAAAACAGCTCTTGAAATTAATATATTACAAAATGTATTCTTAAATCTATAAGAATGAACATGAGAAATCTGGTTTCTTCTGAAAATATTTTCGAAGACTGCTGAAAGGCATATTAAAAAGGAACATGGACAAGAGTGAATCTTTCACACTGCACCTTGCAGAGAAATAAAACAAACAACATAAGCAAGAGTTGATCAGTTTAATAAATGCAATTCAACAGCAATACAAACAAAGCACAATGTAAATGTTTGCAATGAAAACAAACATATGCAAGTGATGAATGCTCAAGTGTTTAGAAATGCTCCATAAACCACAGTTTTCTCATACTGGATACTCTTACTGGATGTAGTCTAGTCACAAATTGCTTCTAGTGGCCATACCTGTAAAAAGAAAAGAAACAAAACCAGCTGTAATACAAATCCCTTTTCCTGTGTAATGAGATCAATAGGATAAAGTAGTATTACATTAATTTATATATACATATCTACAAAAAAAAATAAATATATACACATTTTTGTGCACATCTGTTTTTCTCACTTGATATGCTCTATTAAACGTTTACAAAAACGAACAGCAAAACAGTAAACAGAACAAGGAAAATGGAACTTAACATGCATGTCAGAATTTAAAAGTGGAATACAATAAATCCTTGTAGGGATGCCACTTGGCTAACAAAATTTACTACTAGAAGCTGGTAAAAGTGGATCAGGGCATAGTCCTGTCAGATGAGCAAACATTCAAAGTTTTGGAAAGCAAACAGCACTTTAGAATCCAAAGCAAACGAAAACAAAACACCAAAAAGAGATCAACAAAATCAGAGCCTGGAGGAAAAACAAAGAAATATAATTTGCCTCAAATCTACACAGCAAACCCCAAAAAGATAATAAATCTTCCTAGTATGCTGGGATCTAGCACCTAGTCAACTCTCTTGGTAAAAAGCCTACACAACATACACTAATAAATATGACAGGACATCTACAAACAGGAGAAAAAAATAAGCAATACAGGGTACTTGCACTTTACTAAAAGTCAAGCCACCAAAGTCTTTTAATGAAAAATAGTAAGGGTACACAAAATATGTAACAATCTGCTCAAAAGAAGGTGGCACTGTTGTCAGTTTACTTGCTTAAAGCTAGGCCGGAGATGACTGACTGTGTGAAACTTCATTAAGCCTCATAGTCTATCCCAAATAGATGTGGGCAATCAGAAATGTACAGTTGTGTACACTTACCATAAATGTAGATGTTAGAGTGTATTCACTGTTGCAGTCCTGACTTGTGGGATTTCCTGCCGTGAAAGCCATTGGCCAGCCCGACTAACAGGGAAAAATTTCCCTCTTCCTTAGACTGGTGAACACCGTAACTGACATCAGTGCGCTTGGGTATATATTGAGCCAGCCAATGTCATGACACCAGTCTTTCTTGCCCCTTAAAAAGTAGGAGCCCCTAACTGGGTAGTACGAAGCTGAGGAAGAGAACCTGTATAGGAAGAGAGGCCAAAGGGGATTCCCTAAGCTAGAGAAGAAGTTATAAGTAGACTACCTAGTAGGCTAAGGGGGAAGGAGGCAGGGAAAGAAAAAGAAGACTGCCACAGTGAATCCACTCGAAAATCTACATTTATGGTAAGTGTACAAAGCTACACTATGTTCTTTGTGTTTCACTGTTGCAGTTCTGACTTGTGGGATGATTCCCAAATCTGAAATGAGGGTGGAAGGATATTATGGAGAGGAGAGGATGCCCTGCAAGATGGCAGTGGCAAATCCTGCCCTGGACCTAGAAAAGGCTGCTAAGTGTTTGGTGAAGGTATGCACAGATGATCAGGTGGCAGCTTCCAGAATATCCTTGGTACAGGGCTCCTTTCAAGAACGCAGCAGATGGAGGTTGCACTAGCCCTAGAGGAGCGTGACCTGACAGCCTCAGGTGACTTTTTGCCATGATGGCTGTAACAAAATAAGATGCAGTGGGAGATCCATTTTGAGATAGTCTGTTTAGAAGCTGGTTCTCCCTCACAGCCAGAGGCAAGTGTCACAAAAAGGTGGTCAGACTTTCTCAAGGCTTTAGCGCTGTCAAGACAATAATGGAGCTGCCTATGAACATCCAAATAATGACGCATTCTTTCCCCTTGATTCTGGGGGCTGGGAAAGAATGTGGGCGGGTGAATGGCTTGATTTAGAGAATTGTCAGTGACCACCTTGGGCAATGAAGGAAGGATTAATTCTGAGGGAAACCCTGTCTGGGTGGATGATGAGGAATGGCTCCACCGCCATGAGAACCTGCAGCTCAAGAGACTCTCCTAGCTGAGGTTACAGCCATCAGAAGGGCAGTTTTCCAAATTAGAAACTTTAGATGGGCAGAGGCTACAGGTTCGAAAGGGGGCAGACTCAGTTTTGCCAGAAAAGATTAAGGTCTCATGGAGAGGTAGGTTGCCTTCTAAGAGCTCTGATATGAAAAAGAAGTTATGTACTCACCATAACGTTCTGAGTAGATACTTTATTTGTCTGCAACCTGTGGGAGTCAGATCCGACCTCGGATCCGAACCAGCAGCTTTCCAAGCTTCAAGATCCGAGCTCCTAGCTCCTCCCCCTACCCATAATCCCTTACTACCAACCACATTACCTCAGATCGGTTATTTTGCCCTATGAGCTAAAGACGGAGAAGAAATTCTCCAAAGGACAATAGAATACCGAGGTTCGGTGGATGGCAGGGGGGGTGGTCGGTTGCAGACAAATGAAGTATCTACTCAGATGGAATGTTATGGTGAGTACATAACTTCTTTATCTGAAGTAGTTACTTCATTTGATCTGCAACCTGTGGGACAGAGTCCCCAGCTTACCTAAAGGCCCTGGGTGGTCCCTACGGAAGGATATTCCGAAGCACCGCGGAGCCAAAGGAAGCCCTACTTCTGGAGATCATGTCCAGCTTGTAATGAGAAATGAACGTGTGAGAAGACCAGGTAGCTGCTGAACAAATATCATCTACTGGAACTCTAGACCAAAAAGCTGTTGCGGTAGCCACAGATCTAGTAGAATGCGCCCGAACGGCAATCGGAGCTGGCTTCCCAGCTGAAATGTATGCTTGTCGAATACACCGAGAGATCCAATTTGCCACTGTCACCTTAGAAATCGGTTTGCCCATAGCTGACTTAGCATAAGAAACAAACAACTGGTCTGACTTGCGAAAATCTTTAGTCCTATGCAAGTAAAAACGTAGTCTGTGCACATCCAATTTGTGCAATATGTATTCACCTTTGTTTTGGAAGCTCAGGAAGAAAACGGGGAGATTAATAGACTGATTAATATTAGTCTCTGTGGCTACCTTAGGTAGAAAAGAAGGATTAGTCCTGAGGGCCACCCTATCTTTGTGAAAAATAAGGTATGGATATTTAGCGCACAAAGCTTGCAAGTCTGATACCCGCTTGGCTGAGGTAATAGCAACCAAGGCGGCCATTTTCCAAGATAAGAATTTTAAAGGCACTGAGGCCGCCGGTTCGAAAGGTGGTCCTGTTAATGTTTGTAAGACCAAGGTAAGATCCCATGGAGGAATAGCCGGCTTAATGGGAGGCTTTAAGAGAAACACGCCTTTTAAGAAGGCTTTGCATATCTTTGCTGATGCCAAAGAATTCATGCCATCCACCACATGATAATGAGAGATGGCTGCAAGTTGGTTAATGGTGGACGCACTAGCTCCCTGCCTAAAAAGGAGGGATAGGAAGTCCAGGATAGTGGGAATAGGAACCGTAAAGGGATCCAAGTCCTTATCCTTTGCCAGATGGAAAAGCGTTTCCATTTACTGTTGTAGAGCTTTCTGGTGGATGGCTTATGAGCTGCCACCAGAATGGCCTTAACCGGAGACGAGATACTGGGAGTCCTTGCCATTAACGGAACTGGATCAACCAGGCCGTGAGCCTGAGGTTGACCAGGTTCGGAGTGTGGCATCTCGTCGGATGCGAGATTAGGTCTGGTCTGGGATCCAGAACCCATGGGGGGGCCACACTGTGAGACTGCAGAGAGGGGAACCAGACTTGTCGAGGCCAGAATGGGGCAATGAGAATCACTTTGCTCCCCAACCGACAGGCTTTCTGAATGAATTTCGTCATCAGAGGAAGAGGAGGATACGCATAAAGGAGACTGGGCGGCCAAGCATGAACCAGAGCGTCCCTGGGGGATTCCCCTCTGGGGGGAACTATCGCGAAGTAATCGCTGCATTTTGAGTTTAGGGGAGAGGCAAAAAGGTCACAGCGAGGTTGACCCCATTTGAGGAATATCTGCTTCGCGACAGAGGGATTCAGAGACCACTCGTAAGGGCTGAGAAACACCCGACTTAAGCTGTCTGCTAACATGTTGGACCGCCCCGGAATGTGCGTTGCTATCAGAAAGCGGTTGGTGGAAATAGCCCATTCCCACACTCTCATGGCTTCTCGACACAGGGGGTAAGACCTGGTCCCTCCCTGTTTGTTTATATACCAGACAACGGACATGTTGTCCGTCTGGATTGTAATAGTCCCCAGAGGTAGAAGGTGATGGAGAGCTTGCAACGCCAACAGCACTGCCCTCATCTCTAGGACGTTGATATGCAAGAGAAGTCCACGTGCCTTGGACGGACTTGCCTGCGCAATGCCCGCCCCACCCGAGGCAGGAAGAGTCCGTGGTCAACGTGGCTTTGACTGGGGGAATCACAAAGGGTCTCCCTTCTTTGAGTTCTCGAGTCCCTGCATGCCCTGCTCAGAGGAATCGGCATGTCCAAGGGATGGACCGATAGTGATCATTGGACCTGGAGAGTTCATTGTAACACTCGCATTCGCAGACGGGCATGGAGAGAGAGAGGCCGATCGCTGCCGACATAGACCCTAACGCCCTCAGGACTAATTCTGCTGGAGGAGCGGGGCTCCGAAGAATATCCAAGACTTGGCGAGACAAACTGTTCAGCCTGACTGATGTCAGAACCACCCTGGAGATTCGAGTATCCAACCTGGCCCCTATGAATTCTAGGGCTTGAGTGGGGCACAGGCAGGATTTCTTTAGGTTCACTGAAATGCCCAAATGACCAAACAGAGATAGGGCATAATCTCTCGCTGTAACCAGAAGATGCTTGCTGGGGACGTTGAGGAGCCAGTCGTCCAGGTAAGGGAATACCTGAATGCCCTGGAGTCTCAGGTGGGCTGCAACCACTGCCATGACTTTGGTAAACACTCTGGGGGCTGAGGTTAGGCCAAATGGAAGAACCCTGAACTGATAATGACTGGCTCCTAGCCGGAAGCGGAGGAACCTCCTGGATAGTCTGTCCATTAGTATATGGTAGTACGCATCTTTGAGGTCCAACAAGCACATCCAGTTGTTCTCCTGCAGAAGGGGGAGAATAGATTGGAGGGTGACCATCCGGAACTTTTCCTTGGGTATGAACAGGTTCAGGGACGAAAGGTCTAGGATGGGTCTGAGGTCCCCCGTTTTCTTTGGGGCCAAGAAGAACCTGGAGTAATAACCCAATCCGGATTGATCTGGGGTGACGGGCTGGATAGCTCTTTTTCTTAGCAACTCTGAAATTTCCTGAGTTGCAGACTCCCTTTGATGGGGTGGAACATCGGGGAGATGTTTGGGTTTGGGGGGGGGTGCGAGAACGGTATCGTGTAACCTCTGGATATTATCCGGAGCACCCATCGATAGTTTGTAATGGACTCGCAATTTGACAGGTGCTCCGATAATCGCCCCCTGACTGCCTCCAGAGAGGGACAGTCGGGCAAGCCCTCAGGGCTGTTGCGCGGGTCCCTCCGAGAAAGGTTCTCTAGACCCGAAGTTACGCGGGCCCCCTCTGCCTCTGGGCCGGCTTCCACCTTGTCCTCCTCTGCCTCTAGAGGCAGAGTTGTCCGCAGCAGGACGGGAATGCTGAGATTTACGGAACCACAGCTTCTTTTGCCCCCTCTGATTCCTGGAGAAGGATCTTTGGGGGTTAGAGAAGCGGACTCCGACCGCCGACAGCGTTTCCCCATCTTTTTCGTTTTGGACAAGCGTGTCGCGAACTGATGAGCCAAATAAGGCTGAACCATCGTAAGGGGCGTTCGCGAAGGACGCCTTGAAGGGATCCGTGAAGTCGCAAAGGCGGAGCCAGGAGTGCCGTCGCAAGACTACTCCCGCTCCGCTAGCTCTAGCGTCTCCTTCAGTGGCATGGGAAAGAAGCTGCATAGATGTATTTGATATGGACTTTACAGTGGCCATTCGAGTCTCAAAAACCTTTTTGTCTGGGACCGACATGGACTCCGGATGGGCTGCAGCGTATTCTTTAATTAAGTCACGCTGTAGCCTGATGGTGTGTGCCATGTAGTTCAGCTACCTTATGGCAAAGGTCGCTGAAGCAAACATCCGCTTCCCAATACGGTCCAAAGCCCGGGACTCCTTGTCCGGCGGATGGACCGAAGAACTTTCTTGGGCAAGTTCTTTATTAGTGGCCGCCGCCACCAACATAGCATCAACTGGCGCGCCTTTGGACCAAGAAGGTCTATCAGAAGGAGGGCTGAGGACCTTATCTGGGCGTCTAGGGATAGGCTCCATGGTATCGGGCTCCTTCCAAGCCCTGGTGGTAATTAAGTCCACCAAGGGGTCGGCTGGGGGGGGGGGGGACACCCAGGAGGTAGATGGGCCTGCCTCAAAGGCCTCCAGAAATACGGACTCGTCCAGGGAGGGCTTTTAGGCAGACCACCCCCCTCTTATACGCAACATTTCCATGATGTCTCCAAATGAGACATCTTCGGGGGGTGACCTTGGGGAACCCTCCGTATCATCCAAATCCGTATCCGTGGTAATGGACTCTGGGGAGTCCAGGTGCCTCCTTTTGCACTGGTGCTTCCGAGGCACCTCTTCGGCGGGGCTGTCCGAAGAGGGCTCGTCCACCGGGTGATGTTCCTCCCTAGGAACTAACTGGAGGCTTTGGGCAGGCTGTCCAGATGGACGGATGATCGAAGACAGACCCTGATACAGTGGGGGCACGGTTGGATCCAAAGGCCCGGTCGGGGACCTGGATGACCTCGACAGTACCCTCTCCACCACCTCAAAAGCAGAGGGAGATTCACTGTCACCAGCCTGAGAAAGAAACCTCCTCGGCTCCGAGGATAGGATCGGGGTCGGAGCCGAAGCAATCGGACCCGAGGTAGTGGTGTGCTCCGCTCCAATCGGCGCCGAAGACACAACCACTCCCTCGGATCCGATGCTCAACCCTCGGCCCCGAGAGCTTGGATCCGACAAGCTCGAAGGTATAGTCGGCGTCGAAGACACTATCCCTGTCGGCGCCAACGTATCCCCTGATCCGAAAGGGCCTGGATCTGACAACTCCGAGACCCGATAGCGGGTCGGAGAAGGAGCGATCGGGGCAAAAATGGAGGCTGCACTCCCTCCCAAGGGGAGGGGGGGCAAGAGCATCCCCATCTGCATCTGGGTCTGTAAAAATCTTCGCATCATCCGATCCATGTCCGCTTCGGAGATGCTTCTAGTAGACCGCGAGGAGGTAGTCGAGGCAGGTCGGGAGGGCCGCCTCAAAGACCTCGAGGGAGACCTATCCTCCTCCTCCGGCTCCGGAGAAAAGGAAGGTGGACGGAGCAGAAAGGACAAGGATCCGGAGACCCTCTCAGGGGACTTCAAAATCTTTTCAGGCGGAGCCGAGGGACGAGACTCGGCCTGTCTCTTTGAAGTATGGCCCTCTCTCTTTATGTTTCTTCTTCTCCCTGTGGGAAGAAGAACCAGACTCCACAGAGCTAGTACCCGATAAGGGAGGTTGAGTCCCGGGTACAGCTAAGGGAGTAGCCGGCGCCGAAGCTACAGGAGTAGCTTGAACCCGGCTGGGAGAGGAAGAAGAAGCTGATTCCTGGGGAAGTTTTCCCGCCAGGATCAGCTTGTTCTTCCTGTCCCTAAGTGCCCGAGGGTTGAAGGCCGCACAAATTTGGCAGGCCTCCGACAAATGTGCTGCCCCCAGACATAAAACGCACTGAGTGTGGCCATCAGCTGGGGAAAGCTTGTGGCCACACTCGGTACATTTTGAAAATACAGCCTTAGACTCAGCCATAAAATCTCTCACACAAACACACCCAAACACTAAGGGGGGGAGGGGGAGAGACAAATTTAAAACTAAGGAAGAGAGTTTTTTTTTTTTTTTTTAAGTGGGTTTTGAAGGAGTCGACAGTAAAACAACACACACACAATTTAAAACTAGAAATAGCTATAGAAAAGGAACAATCTCACCAGGCCAGGAGCTCTTCACTAAGAAGCACTGTCTTTAGCCACGGCAAAAAACGATCTGAGGTAATGTGGTTGGTAGTAAGGGATTATGGGTAGGGGGGAGGAGCTAGGAAGCTCGGATCTTGAAGCTTGGAAAGCTGCCGGTTCGGATCCAAGGTCGGATCAGACTCCCACAGGTTGCAGATCAAATGAAGTAACTACTTCAGATTGACTCTTCTAAGAAACTTGTCTTGACAAGGGATGGGAAAAGACAGGAGGAAGAACAGGTAAACGGGTTGATATGGCAGAGGCATGAATGTTAATGGAGGAGTAGGAAAGGTCTTTATCAACCATAGTAACCAGGTAATCTAGAATGACAGAAATCTGGGCTGAGTCAAGACTGTGGTGGTGTTGTTGGCACCAGACAGCAAATCTTTTCCACTTGGCCGAGTATGATTTCCTACTACTAGGCCTTCTAGCCTCCTTAAGAATGACCTGTTTGCTTATGGCAGGCTTGGTCCTGGATGCTGTGGAATAATCCAAGCTGAAAAGCTGAGAGTCTGCAGGCTGGGGTGCACAATCCTTCCTTTGTCCTGAGTTAGGTCGACTCCCTCAGGCAACAGCCATGTATTCTTGTTGGTTAGTTAAAGTAGCAGAGGATACCAGTGCTGCCTGGGTCAGTATAGGGTTATCACTATTGCCCTTGGGCCCTCTTCTCTCATCTTTAGAAGCAGCTGAGGAAGTAGGTATGGGGGAAGGGGAATGCAGAAATGAAGAGGCGAGTCCAAAGGAAGGAGAAAGCATCCGTCCTCCAGGCTGACTGTTCCTGGAACAGAATCTTTTCAACTGAGTTTTGGTGGCAAAAAGGTTCATCTGTGGGACTCCCATCTCTGGACCATGCTGAGACATACTTCCCAATGCAGATGCCATTTGTGAGGTGTCCATCAAGGTTTTGGCGAGGCGATCTGGTAGAGTATTTTGAGCAGCTGGAAGGTACTGTGCCAGGAGGTCAAACCACAGAGAGCTAGTAGTTTCCCAAAGTTGTACTGCTAGATGACAGAGGGTAAGAGTAGGTTCCCCCTGCTGGTTTATGTACCACATAACTGTGGTGTTGTCTGTCTTGACTAACAGGACCCCTGGCTCCCATTTTTCCTTGAAAGCCATCAGGCCTTTTTGCACTACCATAAGCTCTTTCCAGTTTATGTGCCTGTCCTTGAACTGAATCTCACACTTCCTTTGGGATTTGAAGTGTTGGAAGTGAGCCCCCCCCAGACTGGCTCTGAGGCATCTGTTGTGAGAGAGTGGCCCTGGGGAGTGACTCTGAATGGAAGGCCCTGATTTTGTGCACAAGCTTGTGCCCACCATGCAAACTCCTCCCTGAGTTAAGGAATCAGCTGTATCTCAATCGCCAGGGACAGAGTTGTGTTAACACCATACATTTTTGAGATACCACTGGAGTTTCATCATGCGCAGCCTGGCCAGGGGAACCATGACAATACAAGATGCCATGTAGCCCAGTGCTCAGAGGAACACACTAGCTGAGATGCATTGTTTTTACTGGATTCTTCTGAAGTAGTGGGTCAAAAAGGAGACCTTGTTTGGGGGAAGGAAGCCTTTCAGAAGAGAAAAGTCCAGGAGGACCCCCAGGAAGACTATCCTTCTAGACAGAAAAGTTTTGGGTTTTGAAATTTATGGTGAAGCTCAGGGAGGACAGGAGGTTCTGGGTAAACCTCAGATCCTTGAAAAGTTTTGATAGAGTTATGGCTTGTAGTAGGCATCCGTCCAGGTAGGGTAGATTTGGACCCCTCTGGTCCTGAAAAAAGCAATTACAGGGGCTAAGCACTTGGAGAAAACCCTGGGAGCAGTAAACAAGCCAAAGGGCAGTGCTGAAAATAGAAAGTGACTGGTACCTGCTCTGAAGCGAAGAAAGCTTCTATGCGATTACTGTATGGGAATGTGCAGGCAGGCATCTTTTAGATCCAGTCAGACTATAAAGGCCTGTTGGGCTATCATGGGCAAGAGTTTTTAAGAGACAACATTTTGAATTTTAGAACCAGGAGGAAAGTACAGCTGTGTACACTTACCATAACTGTAGATGTTCGAGTGTATTCACCGTTGCAGTCATCACATTTGGGTTATCTGCTTGCAAGTAGCCCTCAGTCGGCCTGATTAACAAAGTCTCAGGTCCTGCATCAGTTGCTGTCCCTTCTTCCATGACGTCAGGTCATCAGGGGTATAAAACATGCAGCCGATGCCATATCAGTTTTTCTTGCCCCAGATGTCAGGAGCCCCCCTAACGGGAAGTAATTAAATATAAAATTAAAATGATATACCTCCAACAAAAAAAGTAAATACACGAAAAAGGCTTTTAAGCATAGTAAAGTAGAGGTATAGCCCAAAGAAGTTAGGGGGCTGGGGGGAGAGTAACCAGGACTGCAACAGTGAATACACTCAAACATCTACTTTATGGTAAGTGTACACAACTGTACTATGTTCTTCGTGTTTCACTGCTGCAGTCATTACATTTGGGTAGATTCCCAAAGCTATGGTTGGGAGGAGGAATTTAGATAGCATTAAGACCAGCTATAAGGCCCTGCAAGACTGCAGTGGCAAAGCCAGCTCTGGATTTAGAGAAAATTGGCAAATGATAATGCTTGTTGAAAGTATGTACAGAACTCCAGGTAGCATCTTCTAGGATGTTTCTGGTAGGGACGCCTCTGAGAAAGGCTGTAGAGGTAGAGGCAGCCCTGATGGAGTGAGATCTGATCCCCTGGGGGATAGGTTTTCCATGGCGCTTATAGCAGAAATTAATGCAAAGGCCTATCCATTTAGAAATGGTTTGCTTTGAAATAGCCTTCTCCTCTGCCCCTGCAGCAAATGCCACCAGCAATTGTTCAGATTTCCTTTGAGGTTTAGCCCTGTCCAAGTAGAATCTAAGTTGTCTGTGATTATCTAAGGAATGCAGTATCCGTTCCCCTTTGTTCTGTGGATTGGGAAAGAAGGTTGGCAAATGAATGGACTGATTAAGAGCCACATTGGATACCACTTTGGGCATGAAGGATGGATTGGTTCTAAGGGACACCCTGTCCGATGACAGGCTCCACTGCCATAAGGGCCTGTAATTCAGATACCCTTCCAGCTGAAGTGATTGCCAAAAGAAAAGCTATTTTCCAAGAAGGAAATTTTAAGTCTGCAGTAGCAGCTGGCTCGAAAGGAGATGGCGTGAGTTTCTCCAAAACAAAGTTAAGGTCCCAGGCTGAGGTTGGAGCTCTCCTGGGTGGTCTCAATTTTTTGGCCCCTCTAAGGAACTGCTTGAGCTGTGGATGAAAGAAGAGGGGAGGTTCTGTGTTTTAATGAGCTGAAATGGCTGAGGCGTGGATTTTAATGGAGGAAACAGTCAAGCCCTTGTGAAGCATCTCAGTTAAGCATTGTAAAATCTGAGGGAAATTGGGCGCTGCTGTGCTCATCCCTTGAGATTGGTTCCAGGCACAGAATCTTTTCCATTTTTCCGCGTAAGATTTTCCAGTACTAGGCCTCCTTGCCTGTAAAATGATATCCATCACAGGTTTACTGAGGGATGGTAAAGGAGAGATTATGTAATTAGCCAGGCTGCAAGGTTCAGTGTTAGAAGCTGAGGGTGCAGAATCTGGTTCTCCTGCTGAGACAACAGTGAAGGAGTCTGAGGCAGGTGCCATGGGGAAAACTGTGACACACTGCACAGGAGGGGGTACCAGAGTTGGCATGGCCAGTCTGGAGCAATCAAAATCATCCTTGGTTTGTCTTGTTTGAATTTTAGTAGTACTTTGGTGAGCATAGGCAGAGGGGGGAAGGCATAGACTGATAGGTTTTTCCAGCTGAAGGACAGAGCATCCACTTTCCAGGCTTGATTGTGAGGAGCATTTGTGCAAAATTTGTACAATTGGTAGTTCCGGGGAGAGGCAAACAAGTCTTTATCTGGGATCCCCCATTTGCTTGTCAACATGTTGAAAATCCTTGGCTCCAGCTTCCACTCGTGTGGGACCATGAGGTTTCTGCTTAGTCCGTCAGCCAGTGTATTTAATTTTCCTGGCAGGAATTGAGCTTGTAGGTGCACTTGGGAGCTCAAGGCTGTGTTCTACAATGCCATGGCGAGTCTTCAGAGGGGGTAAAAATGTGTACCCCCCCTGCTTGTTTATGTACCACATAACAGTGGTGTCTGTCTTTACCATTAGTTGTCCTGGAAGAATGTGGTCTTTGAAGGTTGTCAGAGCATTCTGTACAGCTAACATTTCTTTTTGATCGATATGCAGGTGCATTTGATTTGCGTTCCATTTGCCCTGAATGCACTTCCCTGCCAGGTGAGCCCCCCGCATGCACAGTCTGATGCATCTGTAGTTAGGGTTTGGGCGGCAGGGGGTGGTGTGAAAGGCAGTCCCTTGTTTTGGTGGCAGGCCTCTGCCCACCAAAGGAACTCTAGGTGTAGGCAAGGTATGACAGGAATCATTGCTTCTTGATCCTGAGAATGTTGACACCATAGGCTTTTTAGATACCACTGTAGTTTTCTCATATGCAGTCTTGCATATGGAATTAGAATAATGCAGGAGGCCATAAACCAAGGCTTGCAGTATTTGTCTTGCAGATAGCAGGGTTTTTGTGGCCACTTGTTTGAAGTAGGTTGTCAAATTAAATTTTCTCTGGTCTGAGGTAAGCCATCTGGGAAGTTGTATTCAAGCTTGCTCCCAGGAATATAATTTGTTGACAGGGTACCAGGTGTGATTTCTTTTCATTTACGGTGAATCCCAGACAAGTCAGATCCCTTTGTACAAAGGCCAGATGATTCAAAAGTATGTCTTGGCTTTCTGCCTGAATTAGTCAATCGTCCAGGTATGGGTATATTTGAATATTTCTTTGCCTGCAAAATGCAATAACTGGAGCTAGGCACTTTGTGAATACCCTGGGTGCAGTAGATAAGCCAAAGGGCAGTGCAGAGAACCGATAGTGTGTGTAGCCTGCTTTGAAGCATAGGTATCTTCTGCAAGATTCCCAAGATTGGGATGTGCAGGTATGCTTCTTTTAAATCTAGTGTTGCAAACCAGGCATCTTTGACTAGCATAGGAAGTAATTGGTGAAGAGTCAGCATCTTAAATTTTGGAATCTCCAAAAAGGTGTTTAGAGTAGACAAGTCCAGGATAGGACGCCATGAATTGTCTATTCTAGGTACCAGGAAAAGTCTTGAGTAGAAACCATGACCCTTTTCCTCTTCTGGTACCAGTTGAATAGCCCCCATGCTTAAGAGAGAAAGCATTTGTTTTTGGGCCTCTGCCCACTGATTTGGGGGGTAGGTCCGGCCACCCGCTTGCCGTTGGCAACGTGTAAAAGTGAAATCTGTATCCCTGGGACACTAGAATTAAAACCCATTTATCCTAGGTAATGAGTGTCCAGTTCTTTGCATGAAGAGCAATCTTTCCCCCCAAAGGAACAGACAGTTGAACAGGGCTTGGAAGATTTAAAGTGAAGTCATTGAGACAGTTTACCATAGGGGGAAGTCTTACTACTCCCTGATTTGGAAGTGGGAGTCCCCCACTGCTTAGGCCTGTGAGTACCTTGGGACTGAAGCCTGGGTGTTCTGCTGGTTCTGGGTTTGGACTGAAGGCCTGGAAGAGGCAGGAAAGGACCAATTCTCAGGAGGGCCAATGCCTACTAAATATGGGAGGCTGTACTTGCAGGAAATCTTTAACAGTTTGCATAGATTTAGCTTTTTCCTCCATCGTTTTAAGTACTTCTGCTTTGTTGCCAAACGGGCGGTCTTGGTTTAAGGGAGCATCCAGTAATTTAGCTTTAACATGATCTGGCAAAGATTGCTCCTTAAGCCAAGCATGCCTTCTAAGTACAGACCCAGTGACAGCAGTCCTGCAAGATGCTTCTAATGTATCAAAACCACACTGCAAAGTATGTTTTCCAACTTGTTCAGCAGAATGCATTAAATCCTGTAAATCTTTATGTTCAACACAGTCAGGAATTAACATAATTTTCTATTTAAGAAATCCAATAGTATGCTGCTGATACTTTAACATATGAAACTGGCAGTTTAAGGCTCTAATGGCCAAGGATGTAGAAGTGTATACCTTCTTATCCCATCTATCCAACACCCTGGAATCTCTATCAGAGGGGGTAGGATTTTTGGCAGTAGTAGCCTTAATGCCCTTGAGTCCCTGTGAAATGGTCTCAGGATCTGCAGTAGGATTTTTAAAGAAGAACTTGTGAGTCAGGTACGCTGTAATACCTATCAGGTTTTCTGGGAGCAGGAGTTAAAGAGTCAGGGGCCAGACTAGATTCCGAGAAGGTATCATCTACAATATCCCGTACAGGAGGAATAGCTAAAAGCCTGTGTTTAGATAGGAGTAAAAATTCCTTAAGCCTCTTTTTGGAGTCAGAGTAATCCTGGCTTTCCCAGCAGAAATGCTCTCCAAGAGTATGCAAGGTTTCACCAAAAGAGAAATCCTCTGGAGGGGAAGCAGAGGGAATGGAGTCCTCTGCATCAGAATCCTCATAGGTAAACAAGGGTAAACCCTGGTCATCAGGGAAAACAGAAATTTCAGAATCCTGATAATCAGAAGGAAAAATAGTCCTAGGTCTCAGAGGGGGAAGGGTGGCTTCCTCTGATTACAGTAATAAGGTCTTCAGCCATTCTTATTTGTTTTTTAGGCATAGGAGCCTGACCATGCGGTCTGGGCGTCGGTCGTCTAGGCATGGATCGAGTTTTAGGCCTTGATGAAGATGGAGTCGGTTTAATATGCAAGTCAGTAGGCCTGAATACACCCTCAGAAGCTGGTGCCTACAAAGCGGCTCCGGACCCATCCAAGGTTGAGACATCCGCAGGTTCCACAGTCAAAACAGTATCTCGCGGCATGTTGGACTCTGAATGGGTCTCAGTAGAGGCCTCCAAATCTGAAGTAGCGGGTATCAGGGGCTGCGAAAGCACCTCACTGAGTACCGGCGAACTGGCGACTAGCTTAGAAGAGTCGTCGGCAGCTTTGGACCTATGTGGTCTGTCTCTGTCTTTATCTTTGCGTTTTTTTCGGAATGTCAGTAGTCGGGTGGCTTACCAAAGCCATTTCTGTATAACTGAACAGAGTACCAAAATATTTAGATGCGTAAATGAACCGACGAATAGTACGAGGTTTGAATAAGGCACAAAACCGACAGCGAGGTATGTTGTGGTCTGGGCCTAAGCAAGAAATGCAGTACGAATGAAAATCTTTATGAGGTATTTGCTTTCGACAAGAAATACAATTGTTACCTTTTACTGACATCGGTTTAGAGCAAGAAAAAGGATCCCCAATGGGGTACTTAGCTTAGTTGAAGACTTCAGATCTGAAACTCGAAAACGAAAACTTCAGGAGTCGGCCGACTGGCACTTGCGAACTGCTTCGGGCACTGCACGGCAAGAAAGACTGATGTAATGGCATCGGCTGCATGCTACTGCAAGCAGATAACCTAAATGTGATGACTGCAACAGTGAAACACGAAGAACATCTGATCGACAGTGGACAAAGCTTTCTTCTCTGGGAACCAGAAACAGCCTGGAGTAGAACTCCTTTCCCTTCTGGTGTTCCGGAACTGGTTCCACTGATCCCAGAGTACAAAATCTGGATTTGAGAGGGGACCTCTGTTTTACGATTTAGAAGAATATCTGGATAGCCTGAGTATTTTAAAGACTCTCTAAGAGTGAGTTTGTAAACATTTGAAATAATACTAAAAACCCACTTGTCTGAAGTGATGACGGGCCAATTTTGTTTGAAAAGGGACAGTGGGTTGGGTGAGTCGTCGTCGTTCTCTGACAGATGCCTGTGGCCTAGAACTCCCTTGCCTGGAAGTTTGAGGTCCACTGTCTGACTCTCTGCAAAGTACAGTTTTGTACCTACCATAAATGTAGATGTCCGATAGGTATGCATCTGCAGTCCTTACATATGGGTTGTCCTGCCTTAGGCAGCCCTTCGGTCGGCCGGATTCCATAGTCTGGGTCCGGCGTCGGCTGATGTCGCCCTTTTCCCCGACGTCAGAGCGCCTGGGGTATAAAAGCATCAGCCGACGCCATCTTCCTCAGTTTTTCTAACAAATACACCATAACAGATAACCCCAGCTAGCTAGAAAGAGGGATAACTACTCAAGGAATACCACAGAGGGGTAGGAGGGAGGGAAAACCTGACTGCAGATGCATACCTATCGGACATCTACATTTATGGTAGGTACAAAACTGTACTATGTCCTTCAAGGATGCATCTGCAGTCCTTACATATGGGTAGAATACCATTAGCCAAGCTGGGGGTGGTAGAACCTAAGAAAAGGATGGCGTAGCTAAAATGCCCTGCAGGACTGCCGTAGCAAAGCCTGCTCTGGATCTGGAATATAATGGTAAGTTGTAATGCTTGGAAAATGTATGCACGGAGCTCCATGTAGCAGCTTCTAAGATGTCCTTTGTAGCCACCCCTCTTAAGAAGGCTGTGGAGGTGGCTGTGGCTCTGGTGGAATGAGGTCTAATGCTGGCTGGCACAGGTTTGCCATGAAAAGAGTAACAGAATCGAATGCAATTCCCTATCCAATTTGAAATTGTCTGCTTGGAAATTGCTTTTCCTTGTACACCAGCAGCATATGCTACAAAAAGCTAGTCAGTTTTCCTGTAAGTCTTAGTTCTGTCCAAATAGTAGCGCAACTGTCTGTTAATGTCCAGGGTATGCAGAAGTTTCTCTCCTTTATTTTGTGGATTTGGAAAGAAGGTAGGCAGGTGAATAGCTTGGTTCAGTGAGACCCTGGATACCACCTTTGGCATGAAGGATTGGTTCTCAATGAGACTCTGTCCTGATGAAAAGTAAGAAATGGTTGTACTGCCATGAGGGCCTGTAACTCAGATACTCTTCTTGCTGAGGTTACGGCCAGAAGGAAGGCAGTCTTCCAAGACAGGAACTGTAGTTCTGCAGATGCTGCTGGTTCAAAGGGAGGTAGAGTTAATTTGTCCAACATGAAGTTAAGGTCCCATGTAGGGACTGGTGGTTTCCTTGGAGGGTTGATGTTTTTTATCCCTCTTAGAAACTGCTTTAGCAGTGGATGAGAAAATACAGGTGGATCAGTGTTGTGCTCTGCTGAAATGGCTGAAGCATGAATTTTTATGGAAGAGTAAGAGAGGCCATTATGGAGCATTTCTGCCAGGTACTCCAGGATATGTGGAATGCTCATTACTGTCGGATCTTGGCCCTTTGTGGAGTTCCAAGTGCGAAATCTTTTCCATTTTGCTGAATATGCCTTTCTTGTGGAAGGCCACCGAGCTTCCTTGATGATATCCTTTACCCTTTTGGATAGTTTATCCAGGCGAGGAGTCAAAGTATTTTCCAGGCTGTCAGCTGCAAGGTTTTTAGGCTGGAGTGCAGAGTTTTGTAATTGTGCTGTGTCAGGAGAAGTGGCCATTGTGGTAGAGGCCACGGTTTCATGCGTGACAAACTCCTTAACAGTGGGTACCAATGTTGTCTTGGCCAGTCCGGAGCTATCAGAATCACTTTTGGTTGTTCTGTCCTGATCTTCAGTAAGACCTTGGTCATTAACGGAAGAGGTGGAAATGCATATACTGTTAGAGCATTCCAGCTGAAAGAGAGAGAGTCCACTTTCCATGCTTGTGGGTGGTATGTCCTTGTGCAGAATTTCTTCAGTTGATGGTTGTGGTGGGAGGCAAAAAGATCTATATCCGGCCTTCCCCATGATTGTGTTATTTCCAGAAAGGTGTCTGGGTGCAGCAACCAGTCAGTGCAAGCATTTTTCCCCCACTGAGCTTCACAGTTATTTCCTTCCTGCATAGGATAAGTGTACATTAAATAGGTGTTTATCAGAGTGGTGAATGTTTTGAAATATTAATCTCTGACCTGTAACTGGTTTTGTAATTTATCATTCAACAGTCTTTTGACCTCTTACTCTATCTTATTTAGACTGCCCAGCTCCACTAGGTACTTTCAACTAGTTATCACAATTATTTCTAATTCTGTTTGTAATTACTTGTGTACAATTTTTATTTCTAGCTGGTCCCAAATCCTCTTATATGTAGATGATTTCCACGTCATGTCTCCTAGCTGCTTTAGTCCTGTCTCCCAATTCCATCTTAAAGTTTGCAAAACAGGCTCTCTATATAGGGTTAAGCTCCCTTTCTTTCCCATGCTGACAATGAAAGAATATTATTATTAACTGGAGAGTCTCATGTATCTCAGTCAAAAGTACTGCTTATGCTGGACAAAGAAAAGATCTCTGTATCCACACTAAGAGGACTACAGTTGAAAGAACTGGCACAACTATTTAGAAAACTATAATCTAACACCTGTAATTTTAACATATGCACTGTAGCTAGAAAGTACAGTTGTGTACACTTACCATAAATGTAGATGTTAGAGTGTCTTCACTGTTGCAGTCATGACTGTAGGGTTCTCCCCTGCCGGCAGGCAGTCCTCGGTCGGCCAGAATCCCAAAGTCTGGGTCCAGCGTCGGCTGTTCAGCCATGCTCCCTGACGTCAGAGCGCCAGTACAACAAAGCTGACAGCCGATGCCATGTTCTCCAGTTTTCTTGCCCCAGATGTCAGAAGTTCCAAAATGAGTAAAGGTCCCATACCCTTTGCAAATACACCTCAGAAGAAGGGTGAAAAAAGGAACCACACAAAAGGAAAAATAAGAGGGGACAGGAAGGAGGGAAACCCAGACTGCAACAGTGAAGACACTCGAACATCTACATTTATGGTAAGTGTACACAACTGTACTATGTTCATCGTGTTTCACTGTTGCAGTTATGACTGTAGGGTAGAATCCCAAAGCAGAAAGAAAGGGAGGTGGTCATAAAGTAGAGGGGGCGGCTATAAGGCCCTGCAAGACTGCAGAAGCAAAGCCTGCCCTAGACTTAGAGTAGAGAGGTAGATTGCAGTGCTTGGAAAAAGTATGCACTGAACTCCAAGTTGCAGCTACCAAAATGTCTTTGGTAGGAACTCCCCTGAGGAAGGCAGCTGAAGTGGCAGCAGCTCTGGTAGAGTGAGTCCTTATACTCCCTGGGATTTGCTTTCCATGGTGTGAATAGCAAAATCTGATTCCATGAGCAATCCATTTAGAAATGGTCTGTTTTGAAATGGCTTTACCTTGGGAACTTGAAGCATAAGAAACAAACAATTGCTCTGATTTCCTGATGTCCTTGGTTCTGTCCAGGTAAAAACGTAGTTGTCTGTGTACATCCGAGGAATGTAAGATCCTTTCCCCTTTATTTTGAGGAGTGGGGAAAAAATTGGCAAGTGAATAGTTTGATTTAAAGCCACTTTGGAAACCACCTTAGGCATGAAAGTAGGATTAGTCCTTAAAGACACCCTGTCTTGATGAAAAATAATATAAGGTTCCACAGCCATAAGAGCTTGCAACTCTGAAACCCTCCTGGCAGAGGTCAGAGCTAACAGGATGGCTGTCTTCCAAGATAAAAACTTGATGTCAGATGAGGCAGCAGGCTCAAAAGGAGGTAAGGTGAGCTTTTCCAAAACATAGTTGAGATCCCAAGCAGGAATGGGAGGAGATCTAGGGGGCCTTAAGTTCTTAGCTCCTCTGAGAAATTGTCTCATGAGCTGGTGGGAAAAGATAGGAGGGTCTGTATTATAATGAGCAGAAATAGCAGAGGCGTGTATCTTTATGGAAGACAAAGAGAGACACTTATGTAAGAGGTCTGACAGGTAAAGTAAAATCTGAGGAATGTTAGGAATAAGAGGATCAGAATCCTGAGCCTGCATCCAGGAACAAAATCTTTTCCATTTTCCTGCATAAGATTTTCTAGTGCTAGGACGTCTGGCTTCTAAAATGACATCCATAACCTGCTTGGGTAGGAGAGAATGAATCAAAGATCCTGGATTTACCAGGCCGCCAGGCTGAGAGTTTTGACATGGGAGTGTAGAATCTGACCCTGGTGTTGGGACAGAAGGTTCGGAATCTGTGGTAAAACCCAGGGTGGCTCTAGACAAAGGTTTCTCAGTGTTGGGTACCAAAACTGTCGAGGCCAATTTGGGGCCAGCAAGATTATCATCTTGGGCTTGTCCTGCTTGATCTTTAGTAATACCCGTGGAAGAAGAGGAAGAGGCGGAAAGGCATATCCCGAGAGGTTTCTCCCCAACTGAATGATAGAGCATCCACCTTCCAAGCTTGATCGTGGAAAGTCCTGGTGCAAAAAAATTGTAGTTGATGATTGAGGTGGGATGCAAACAGGTCTATGTGAGGACATCCCCAGACTGCTGTAATCATCTTGAATATTTCGGAGTCCAACATCCATTCGTGTGGATTCGAAAGGTTTCTGCTCAGACTGTCTGCCAAGAAGTTTTGCTTCCCTGGTAGAAACTGTTCTTGAAGGTCCAGATTGTAAGCTAGAGCTGTGTTCCAAAGATCCATGGCTAGTCTGCAAAGGGGGTAGGAATGAGATCCCCCTTGCTTGTTTATGCACCACATAACTGTGGTGTTGTCTGTCTGTATCAGTAGTTGTCCTGGTTGTAGAAGATTCCTGAAGGCCAATAGAGCTTTCTGAATGGCTAACATTTCCTTTAAATTGATATGCAGGTGCTTCTGATCCTTTGTCCAAAGGCCCTGCAGACAGTTGCCCCGAAAATGGGCTCCCCATGCATAATCTGAGGCGTCCGTGGTTAGAATCTGAGTGGCAGGAGGCAGACAGAAGGGTTTTCCTTTGTTTAGAGTACATGCCTTGGACCACCAAAGGAATTCCTTTTGAAGACAAGGCAGGACGGAGATCAGTATATGTCTAGACTGTGACAATGCTGAGACCATACACTTTTTAGGTACCACTGTATTTTCCTCATATGTAGTCTTGCATATGGTACGAGAAGGATGCAGGAGGCCATGTAACCCAGAGCCTGCAGGAATCTCCTTGCAGATAGCTGAGTTGTAGTTGCCAAGGTTTTGAAAGATGAAGCCAGCTGTAACTGTTTTTCGTATGTCAGAAATGCCATCTGGGTTGTTGTGTTTAGAGAAGTGCCCAGAAAAATTATCTGTTGTGAGGGTGTCAGATTTGACTTTATGTTTACAGTGAATCCCAGGAACTTGAGAAGATTCTGAACAAACTGTAGATGCTGAAGTAAGACATCCTTGCTGTCTGCCTGAATAAGACAGTCATCCAGATGAGGGTAAATTTGAATTCCCTTGAGTCTGCAATAAGCTACTACTGGAGCCAGGCACTTGGTAAAGACTCTGGGCGCAGTAGACAATCCAAAGGGCAGCGCAGAGAATTGGTAGTGCCTCGATCCTGCCTTGAACCTGAGGTATTTTCTGCGTTCCTGTCTGATGGGAATGTGTAAATATGCTTCTTTTAAATCCAAAGTTACCATCCATGCATTTTTGGTCAGCATTGGCAGTAGCTGCTGTAGAGTAAGCATCTTGAATTTTGGTATCTCTAGAAAAGTGTTCAAGACTGACAGATCCAGAATGGGTCTCCATGAATTTTGCTTCCTGGGGACTAGAAAGAGCCTTGAGTAAAAACCTTGTCCCATCTCTGAAAGTGGAACTAGTTCTATGGCTTTCATAGCCAAGAGAGCTTCCACCTGGTTTAATGCCTCTGACCATTGATGTTTTGGAAGATCTGGCCATCCACTTGGCCTTGGTGGGGTATGAAAATGGAATTTGTAACCTCTTGAAACCACATCCAGAACCCACTTGTCTTGGGTTATACGAGTCCAATTTAGATGAAAAAAAGAAAGTTTTCCTCCGAGAGGGGCTTCCAGGCAAGAAGTTCCTGCAGCCCAACAGAGAGAGTCATTGAGTCTGTTTTCTATGAGCTTGCTTCTTCTCCTCCCCTAGGGGTGGAAGCAGTCCACTGTCTTGGTCTATAAAGAGGCTTGCGTTTGAGGCCTACCTCGGGGGCGTCTATATCTACCCCTCTGAGGCCTGTCTGAATTGGGAAAGGACCAATTTTTTGTAGGCCAATTCCTGCTAAATCTGGGTGGCTGTACTTGTAAGAAATCTTTAACTGTTTGCATGGACTTTGCCTTGTCCTCCATCTTTTTAATCACGTCTTCAGCTTTAGATCCAAATAAAACATTATGCTGAACAGGAGCATCCAATAATTTAGCCTTTACCTGCTCTGGCAAATTTTGTTCCTTTAACCATTCATGCCTTCTAATTACTGTGCCAGAGGCAGCAGCCCTACAAGAAGCCTCCAAGGCATCAAATCCACAGTGTAAAACATGCTTCCCAACTTGTTCAGTGGCATGCAATAAGTCATGTAGTTCCTTATCATCTGCACAGGCGGAAATGGAAGTTAGCTTTTGCTTTAAAACAGACAGGAGAAATTGCTGGTATTTCAGCATATGAAACTGACAGTTTAAAGCCCTAATAGATAAAGTAGCAGAAGTGTACACTTTTTTGCCCCATCTTTCTAAAGATCTGGAATCCTTCTCAGTGGGAATGGTGTTTTTAGCAGAAGCGGCCTTAACGCCCTTAGGACCCTGAGAAATGGTTTCAGAGTAAGCAGTAGGATTCTTATATAAAAACTGGTGGGAATCAGGAACCCTATAATATTTGTCTGGCTTAACAGGAGCTGGAGGAAAAGAGTCAGGAGTTAAGTTAGCCTACGAAAAAGCATCATCCACAATATCCAAAATAGGAGGAATAGCCAGGGGCCTATGTTGGGGAAGAAGAAGAAAATCCCTTAGTCTTTTCTTAGATTCCGAGTACTCCTGTCCTTCCCAGTGGAAATGTTCCCTCATTTCATGCAAAGTTTCCCCAAAAGAGAAATCCTCAGGGGGAGAAGCTGAAGGAATGGATTCTTCAGCATCAGAATCCTCATAAGGAGGGAAAGAATATTCCTGGTCAGAAGAAGAAACAGAAGAGACAGAAGCCTGATCAGAGGAGTCATAATAAACTTCCTGCCTTGGCCTTTTATCTTGAGGGGGATGTGAACCCCTAATCATAGTAAGTAAGTCCTCAGCCATTTTAAGTAACCGTTTCTGAGACTTGGGAACCGGATCAGAAGAGGCCTGGGTTGAAGTCTTTGATTTGGAAGGAGTCTTTGCCTTTGTCTTTGCCTTTATAAGAAGCTGAGTAGGCCTGAAAACCCCTTCGGAACCGGTACCTGCACAGCGGCTCCGGACCCATCCAAAGGAGCACTGTCCGAAGGTCCAACTGAAACATTCAAAGGCCTAGTTGGCTCCTCGTGGGAGTCCGTTTCGGCTATCGGTTCTGAAATGGCCGATGACAGGGGCTGCAAAAAGTACAGTTTTGTACCTACCATAAATGTAGATGTCCGATAGATATGCAACTGCAGTCATAACATATGGGTTGTCCTGCCTCAGGCAGCCCTCGGTCGGACGGATTCCAAAGTCTGGGTCCGACGTCGGCTGATGTCGCATTTCTCTCCGACGTCAGAGCGGCTGGAGTATATAAAGCATCAGCCGACGCCATCTTCTTCAGTGTTTCTTGCCCCAGATGCCAGGTGCCCTCCAAGGAAGGCTGTAATCAAATTGGAAGAAATAATAGGTTTCCAGACAATAAATAAGCAATAAACAGATACACCATAACAGATATCCCCAGCTAAGGATAACAGGGAGAGGAGTGGACCCAAGGCATAGAGGGGAAGGAGGGAGGGAAAACCCGACTGCAGTTGCATATCTATCGGACATCTACATTTATGGTAAGTACAAAACTGTACTATGTCCTTCAAGAATGCAACTGCAGTCATAACATATGGGTTGAATACCATAGCTTAGCTGGGGGAGGTGGTATGCTCTAAGAAAAGGATGGTGTAGCTATCAATCCCTGCAGGACTGCCGAAGCAAAGCCTGCTCTGGATCTGGAATATAAAAGGAGGTTGTAGTGTTTGGAAAATGTATGCACGGAGCTCCATGTAGCAGCTTCTAGAAAGTCTTTTGTAGGCACCCCTCTTAGAAATGCTGTTGAGGTGGCTGTAGCTCTGGTGGAGTGTGGTCTGACATTGGCTGGCACACACTTTCCATGGAAGGAATAACAGAATCTGATGCAATGTCCAATCCATTTTGAAATTGTCTGTTTGGAAATTGCTTTTCCTTGTACTCCAGGGGCGTAAGCTACAAAAAGCTGATCAGACTTCCTACTGGTCTTGGTTCTGTCTAGGTAGTAGCGAAGTTGTCTGTGTATGTCCAAGGTATGTTACAGTCTTTCCCCCTTTGTTCTCAGGATTGGGAAAGAAAGTAGGCAGGTGAATTGCTTGATTTAAAGAAACCCTAGATACCACTTTTGGCAGAAAGTTAGGGTTGGTTCGTAAGGAGACCCTGTCTCTGTGAAAAGTTATGAATGGTGGTATTGCCGTTAAGGCCTGTAATTCTGAAACCCTTCTTGCTGAGGTAATGGCCAGCAGGAAAGCTGTCTTCCAGGAAAGAAATTGCAAATCCACAGAAGCTGCTGGCTCGAAGGGAGGTAGAGTCAATTTTTCTAGGACAAAATTGAGGTCCCAAGCTGGTACTGGTGCCTTTCTTGGGGGCTTTATATTCTTGATTCCTCTAAGAAATTGCCTTAGCAAAGGATGTGAAAACACAGGTGGATCAGTGTTGTATCTGGCTGAGATAGCTGAAGCATGTATTTTTATGGAAGAGTATGAGAGTCCATTATGTAGCATGTCTGCCAAGTATTCAAGAATGAGTGGAATGCTCAAAAGTGATGCATCATGATCCTTGTTGGTATTCCAAATGCTGAATCTCTTCCATTTGGCTGAGTAAGCCTTTCTGGTCGATGGTCTGCGGGCTTCTGTTAGTATCCGCTGAACTTCCTTGGAGAGAGGTAAATTGAGGTTATTTATGGGATTTCCCAAGCTGTTAGCTGTAGCGTTTGGATGTTGGGATGAACTGTCCTGAAGTTGTGTTGTCAAAAGTTGGGGCCATTGTGGAAGGGCCCACGTTTTGTTGTGACATATGCTCCGTAGTAGTGGGTACCAGTGTTGTCTTGGCCAGTCTGGAGCTATTAGGATCCCCTTCGGCTGCTCTGCTTTGATCTTTAATAGCAGTGTGGTCATCAGTGGCAGAGGTGGAAATGCATAAATTATTAGGGAGCTCCAGTTGAATGAGAGGGCACCTATTTTCCATGCTTGTGGATGATATGTCCTTGAGCAGAACTTTTGTAAGTGATGATTGAAGTGGGAGGCAAATAGGTCTACGTCCGGCCTGCCCCATGTCGAGGCGAGTCGTATAAAGATGTCTGGATGTAGCCTCCATTCGTGGGGGTCTAGGAAATTCCTGCTTAGACTGTCCGCCAGAACATTGTCTTTGCCTGGAACAAACTGGGATTGTAACTGTATGTTTAGACCCAGTGATTTTTCCCAAAGATTCATTGTCAGTCTGCAAAGGGGGTAAGAATGAGTGCCCCCTGCTTGTTTATGTACCACATCACAGTGGTGTTGTCTGTCCGTATTAGGTGGCCTTGTTGAAGTTGTTGTCCAAAGGCCTCGATGGCATGCATTACTGCTAGCATTTCTTTTTGGTTGATATGCAGATGTGTTTCCTTTGGAGACCATTGCCCTTGAATACATCTGCCCTCCATGTGCGCCCCCCCATCCAAGGTCTGAGGCGTCTGTGGTCATGGTCTGCGTTATCTGAGGTTTTTTGAACGACATACCTGTGTTTGACTGGCTTACTGTGGCCCACCATAGAAATTCCTTTTGAAGACATGGAATGAGTGGAACAGTTGCTTCTAGGTTGTTGCTGTGTTGAGACCATAAGCTTTTTAAGTACCACTGAAGCTTTCTCATGTGTAGTCTTGCTAGTGGGACCAGGAGAATGCAAGATGCCATGAACCCCAGGGCCTGTAGTAATCTCCTTGCAGTCATCTGGGTGAGCTTTGCTAAACGTTTGAAGTAATGAGTTAACTGCTCTTGCTTGTCTTCTGTCAAGTAGGCCATTTGAGAGGCTGTGTCTAGTTTGGCTCATAAAAAAGTTATTTGCTATGATGGTAGAAGTCTTGACTTTTGAAAGTTGACTGTGTATCCCAAAGCCTGTAGCAAGTGTATGACATAATTCAAGTTTTTTGTCAAGGTTAGTTCGTTGTCCACTTGTATGAGGCAATCGTCCAGGTAGGGGTAGATTTGAATCCCCTGGAGTCTGCAAAGAGCAATTACTGATGCCAGGCATTTCGTGAATACTCCGGGCGCAGTAGATAAGCCAAAAGGCAATGCTGAGAATTGATAATGCTCTGGCCCTGCAAGAAATCTGAGGTATCTTCTGCAGCTGTGTCTGATAGGGACATGCAGGTATGCCTCCTTGAGGTCCAGAGTAATCAACCAAGACCCCTTGCCCAGCATGGGAAGGAGCTGCTGTAAGGTCAGCATTTTGAACTTTGGTACTATGAGAAAAGTGTTTAAAGCGGACAAGTCCAGTATCGGTCTCCATTGATTTTGTTTTCTTGGAACAAGGAACAGTCTTGAGTAAAATCCCTGACCTTGTTCTTGTTGAGGCACTTTTTCTATTGCTTTGATCTGAGCCAGCAGAGAAATTTGCTTGATAGCCTCTGCCTTTTGATTTTGTGGAAGATTTGGCATGCCTTGTTTTCTTGGTAAGGTATGAAAATAGCACCTGTAACCATGATCTATAATGTCCAATATCCATTTGTCTTTTATCAGTTTGTGCCAATTTTCTGAGAACAGAGATAACTTTCCTCCCAAAGGGGCTTGTTTTTGCTCCTTGGTCAGAGAAGTTAGAGTCAAGTCATTGAGATTGTCCCTGAGTGACAGGGGAAACCCCTGTGTCACCTCTTTGGTTTGTTGGTTGCCATTGGCGTCCCCTGTAGGATCCTCTATATTGCCCTCTGCCACGGGCACGCCTGTTCTTGCCCCTTTGAAATTTTTCAGGATTTGGGAATGACCATTTTTTAGAAGGCCAGTTCCTGCTGAACCTGGGGGGCTGAACCTGGAGAAAATCTTTGACTGTCTGAACTGACTTGGCTTTTTCTTCAATGGTCTTCAACACATCTTTAGCATTATCACCAAAAAGTTTGTTCTTTTCCAAGGGAGCATCAAGTAGCTTTGCCTTAACATGATCCGGTAAGGGTTGCTCTTTTAACCATGCATGTCTACGAATGACCGCTCCTGTCATAGCTGCCCTACATGAAGCTTCCAATGCATCATATCCACACTGCAGAAAATGATTACTAACCTGCTGAGAGTTATGGACAGCCTCCTGCAAAGACTTGCAATCTAAAGGGTCAGGAGAGGCTAATTTTTTCTGTAAATCATCCAACAGGGAATCCTGATATTGAAACATATGAAACAGACAATTGAGAGCTCTCATAGTTAAGGTAGTAGAGGTGTAAACCTTCTTCCCCCATCTCTCCAAGGACCTTGCCTCTCTGTCGGAAGGCAAAGGATTTTTGGAAGCGGTAGCAGAAACCCCCTTAGGCCCCTGGGAAATAGTTTCTAAGTCTACAGCATGGGCCCTAAAGAAATGAGAATGGGTTTCAGGGACCCTATAGTACCGGTCAGGCTTGACAGGAGCCAGGGGCAGAGAATCAGGGGTAGCACTGGAGTCAGAGTAAAGGTCATCCAACACATCAAGCACAGGAGGAATAGCTAAGGGTCTGTGTTGTGGCTTTTTAAGGAAAGTTTGAAGGCGCTTCCTGGAATCAGAAAATTCCTGACCTTGCCACTGGAAATGCTCCCTCATGGAATGCAGAACTTCCCCAAAAGAAATATCCTCAGGAGGAGAGGCCGAAGGAATGGAGTCCTCTGCATCCGAATCCTCGAAAGTCTGAAAAGGGGGGTCCTGGGATTCGGAAAGCACAGAGTCCCCAGAATCTTCATCTGAAGAAAGGGGGTCAGGTGGTTCAACCCTGGGCCTCTTATCAGGAGGAGGCTGGGATTCTCTCTCAGGATGGGCCTGGGAGCCTCTGATCATAGAAATTAGATCTGCGCCCAAGGACATGATTTGGGCTTCAGGGTTAGGCTGAGGCAAGGTTTTAGCAGAGTGATGCTTGGCCTGGCTTGCAGGCTTAGCCTGGCTTGCTGCCTTGGCACGTGCGTAGGCCTCGATAGACAGACATGGGAGGCCTGGCAGCCCCACGTGCAGGGGAAACCTTATCCACAGCAATGGTCTCAGGCATTTCCTCGGTTACAGTATCCGGAGGAAAATCAATAATTGGCGTCGATGTGGCCTCTGGTGTCGGAGGTATCGGTAGTGCAGTGTCTTCGGTTCCAAGCGGTGGAATAACCGCCTCAGAGGGAACCGGGGCACTCGCGGTAAGCTTTGGCGTGGAGTCGGAGGAAGTCGCGGGCCGAGGAGGTCGGTCCCGGTCTTTCCATTTTTTAGAAATATGTGTAGCCGGTTGTTCCGACGGCATAATGTAAGCAAACTTTTCACCAAAAAAGTCTTCAGCGAACTCCGCCCGGCGCCTGAGTGCGCGCTTATTGAAGCGAGTACAGGCGGCACAGGCCGAGACGTCATGGTCTGGGCCAAGGCAAGGGAGGCAGTAAGAATGGAAATCCTTATGAGGTATTTGTTTACCACAAGACAAACAATTATTTACTTTTTCAGTTAATTCTGACATCGGCTGAGGCAAGAAAAGGTCCCCAACGGGGTACTTAGCTTTTTTGATGTCTTCGGATTCGAAGAATACAGGAGCTGACCGACTGGCACTTGCGAACTGCTTCTGCTTCGGGCACCGCATGGCAAGAAAGACTGAAGATGGCGTCGGCTGATGCTTATATACTCCAGCCGCTCTGACGTCGGAGAGAAATGCGACATCAGCCGACGTCTGACCCAGACTTTGGAATCCGGCCGACCGAGGGCTGCCTGAGGCAGGACAACCCATATGTTATGACTGCAGTTGCATTCTTGAAGGACATCTGTGGTATTGTCTGTTAGTACTACCAAAGTCTCTGGTATCCATTTCTCTTTGAAGGCCAGTAAAGCCTTTCTGTACTACCATAAGTTCTTTCCAATTTAAGTGCCTCTTCTTGGTCTGGGTATACCATAACCCGTGGGTTTGGAGATATTGGGTATGGGCTCCCCATGCAATGTCGGAGGTATCTGTGGTGAGGGTTTGGCGCAGAGGAGTGATTTTGAAGGGCAAGCCCTGATTCTGGGTGCAAGCCTGTACCCACCACATGAACTCTTATTTGAGGTAAGGTATCGGGTATATTTTGATGTCCAGGGGCAGAGTGCTCTGACACCACACATTCTTTAGATACCACTGAAGCTCATGTGGAGCCTGGCTAGTGGCACCATGAGGATACAAGATGCTATGTACCCCAGAGCTCTGAGGAATTCTCTGGCTGTTATGTTCTTTTTGTGCTGTAAGTTCTGGAAGTAGCTGGCCAAAACAGTGACTTTGTCTGGAGGGAGGAAGGCCTTTTGGGGGAAGAGTCCAGCAATTACCCTGGGAAAACTGTTTGGATGGCACAGTGATGGACTTCTTGAGGTTTAGCGTGAACCCCAGGGAGGTTAGGAGGTCCTGTGTGAATTTTAGGTCTCTGAGAAGAATCTGTGACGGGTCTGAGGCCTGTATTAGACAATCGTCCAGGGGTTTACCATCAAAATGTTGAACTCTGGTTAAGCGAATGGAGAAAGTCGAACGTTATTCAACTTTCCGTGTTGCTGAATGTTAGGAGACCAAGATTACATATCAGAGAATGCAACTGTGTGTTCGGTGATAACTCTATGTTATGAGTAGAGTTGCGGTACAGTGTGGAAAGGGAAATGTATCTCTTTCCTCACTGTAGTGCAATCTCAGAGTTAGAATATTTAATTTGCAGGGGACGCAGGTGGGGGCTGGCATGAATGAATGACAGTGTAGGTGTTTGACTTACATTTGCACCTGCACTGTCATCATGGTCAACTTTCGACATAAATGTCGAATCTGTTGAATTTGATCAACAAATTCAACATTATAACTTAATTAGTATGCATGAAGTGTGACGTCATTTACGTAGTATCGAACGTTCAGTTTTCTGAACTTCGATATTTTGATAGTAACCCTTGTCCAGGTATGGGTAAATCTGGACCCCTTTGGTCCTGCAGAAGGCAAAGAAAAGAGCTAAGCACTTTGTAAAAACCCTTGGAGCAGTAGACAGTCCAAAGGGCAGATCTGAAAACTGATAGTGACTGGAGCTTGCTCGGAAGTGAAGAAAGCTTCTGTGCAACTCTGATATGGGAATGTGCAGACAGGCATCTTTTAGGTCTATTGAAACTATGAATGCCTGAGGGGCTAATATGGGTAGTAGTTTCTGCAGGGTCAGCATTTTGAATTTTGGTACCCTAAGAAATAGGTTTAAGCTGGACAAGTCCAGAATGGAATGCCAAGACCCTTCCTTCCTAGGTACTACGAAGAGTCTTAAGTAAAATCCTTTCCATTTTTGATCCTCTAGAACTAGTTTCACTACTTCCTGGGAACACAAAATTGGAATTTGTTCTAGAGCCAGAGTTTTTTTTTTTATTTTGGGATACATCCGGGTATCCTGAGAACCTGAAAGGCTCTTTGAAAGTGAGTTTGTAACCACTGGAAATAATGTTTAGCACTCACTGATCTGAAATAACATGGGTACAAGTTTTGATAGAAAAGGGACAGCCTTCCTCCTAGATTTAGGGTAGGTTGGGGGGGGACAGTAGTAAAAAGTCATAATTGCTCTCTGGCAGGGGAAGGTGTCCTAGAATTCCCTTGCCTGTGAGCCTCTGAGGTCCATTGCTTAGATCTTTGCTATTGTCTATGCCTGGGGGGGTTGTCCCTCTGAGGCTTTCTCTGCTTGCTTCTAGATTGGGTGGGAAAAGCCCAGTGCTTGGCCAGAAAATTCCTGCTGAACCTGGAGGGTTGTACTTGTAGAAAGTCCTTTACTGTTTGCATGAATTTTGCTTTGTCCATATTTTTGAGGACTGCTTCAGCTTTTGCACAGAAAGGCATTCTTTGTCAAGGGATGCATCAAGGAAATTTTACAGTCAGGGAGAGGTTGCACTCTAAGCCAAGTGCGTCTCCTGATCACTGTGCCAATGACAGGTGCCCTGCAAGAGGCTTCCATGGCATCATACCCACAGCGTAGGGCATGTTTAGCTACTTGAAAAGTGGAATGGCAGAGATCTAACAGTTCCTTAGAAATGTTTTTATCCCCTAGACCGGAGAACTTTTGTTTTAGTTGGTCGAGAAAGGTTTGCCGGTATTTAATCGCATGGAATTGACTGTTGCAACTTTAAATCTAGTTTCTCTCTTGTCTGCTTCTTATGTTAATTTGGCCACAAAATTCCCTTCCTCTCCTCTTTCACATCGGCACAAAAGTTATCATTTGTGTACTCACTCCCTTTAAGCTATTTAAATACTGTCACCCTGCCATTGTATTCCATAGATCTAGAATACTGAGTGCCCACCTAGTCCATCAGTGCTGTCGTAAGCTGACTGTCCTTACTATAAATGTCTTCCAGTCTAATTTCATCTGATGGAATACCAGTGAGCACTACAAGATTAAACTGAGGTTGCATCTCATAGACTGCTTCAGTTCCCTTCCTTATGTTCCTGCATGCTTAGTGCACCACAGTGCTTTAACTACAAGGCTTAACTCCTTCTTTTCCACCTTACTTTTAAAATATGGAACAAGACTACCATTCTCTGGAGAGCTTTCTGTACATTTGCTGTACTATTATTATTATGCCTTAATTACATAAACCCTCTTCTACATTTACATTACTCATCTAAACACGTAAGCATTGGACAAGACAGAAAGTCAGCCTGCTAGTTTCACCCCTGCTGTTAGCCTTTTAACACTAGCTCTCCTAAGACAGTGTACAAACTGCCTTATGTTCACATATAATGAAAATCCAGTTGGGTAAAATCTTACCATAACAGCAGATTCCTTCTCTTCGCTGTTGCAGTATTCATAACCTAAAGATCTCCTGCCAAGGATAGACCAACGTCTGGCCAGTATACCAAAGCCTTATTACTTGTAGGCACTGTATGTCACATGTATGCTCCCTGCCCACAAGGCGTACGGCATAAAGGTGACGTATGGATGCTCACACACAGAACTGGAAAAGCCCCAGGAGGAACCAAATATCCTTAAGGGCAAGGAAAAACATGTACATCCAGAAGAAACAAAGGGCAGAGGGTGCAGGAGGGAGGAAGCGAATACTGCAACAGTGAAGAGGATATCTACTGTTATGCTAAGATTTTACACAACTGTACCATGTCCTTCCATACCGCTGTTGCAGTATTCATAACTTAAGGGAGAGTACAAAAGCTCAAAGGTAAGCCTGAGAGGAGGACTGCATGGAACAGCCCTCTAGAAACGTATCCAGGATAGCCCTGGCAAAGCCAGCTCTGACCCTGGAAATAACAACCAACTGGTAATGCACAGTGAAAGTATGAGCAGAGAACCAAGTAGCAGCCTCAAAGATGGAAATGGTATCCAGTCCCTTGAAAAAACCCAGAGGAGGCAACAGCCCTAATAGAATGAGCCTTTACTGAACAGGAAAGACATTTCCATGAAAAAAATAAGAAATGGCCTTAGTAATCCAGGAAGAGATGATGTGCTTAGAAACAGCCAAACCCAAAGACCTGGTATAAAAGGAAACAAAAAAGCTGCTCAAATTTGTGAATAATTTTAGCTTTATCCAAATATCTGCTCTGTCTATGCAAATCCAAAGCATGAAGAACCTTCTCACTAGCAGATTGCAGAGAAGGAAGAAAAGGAATACACTGATTAAGGGACAGCTCACTGACCACTTTGGGCATAAAAGAAGGACTAGTTCAAAGAGACACCTTGTCTCTGTAAAAAGAAAAGCAAGAAAGGAGGAACATGACAGCCTGAAGTTCAGACACTCTCTCAGCCAAAGCAAGGGCCAAACGAACAGTCTACCAAGTACTACGTTGCATGGAAGCTGAAGTAGGCTCAAAAGGAGCCAGAGTCAAATTTTCAAGTACAAAACTGAGGTCCCAGGAAGGTATAATTGGCTTCCTAGGAGGCCTGATATGAAAGAAGCCTTTAAGAAATTGCTTAAATTCAAATCTAGAGGCTAGTGGAGGAGACAAGGGCGGATAAGCAGAAATTGTTGACAAGTGGGCTTTCACTGAAGAATATACTAACCCATCGTGGAGCAGATCACACAAATAAGAGGAACCAGAACAGCCTCCACAGACAAGTGTATTATGATGGTGACAGACGCATTCATTTGGACATGCACGATTTCCTGGCCTCCTGCAGGATCTGTAGCACTTCCTCAGAAAAGAGGTGCCTAAAAGAGATCAAAACCGCATGATCCACAGAATCAGTTGAAGACTGGGCAAGTGAGGATGGATAAGAGATCCCTTGTCTTGCGTCAGAAGACCCACCCGGTGAGGTAACTTGAGGTGACTGCCCCTGGCCAAGTGAGAAAGGAGAGGAAACTAATGCTGTCTGGGCTAAAAGGGAGTCACTAGCAAGTTTTTTTTTTTTTTGGAGAAGCCTGTCTAATCTTGTACAAGACTCATGGAAGCACAGGAAGGGGTTGGAAGGTGTACAGAAACATCCCCTTGCAAGAACAGCCACGGTGTCCACTTTCCAAGGCAGATGGAGTTGTCTGTTCTGAGGTGAAGCAAAAAGATCTTCCTGAGGAATACCCTACCGATGGACAAATCTCCAGGAGCACATCTCTGTGAAGCATCCATTTGGGAACTTTTGTGCTGGACCTGCTCGAAGAAAGTCCCACTAGATTGCACTTCAAGGGAATGTAAACTGCCTAAAGAGTCACTTGATATTGGATAGCTAGATCCCAGGACCTAATTTTGAGGGGCCCAGGATGAAAGACACAACTACGTAGGGTCTTGGAGATGAAAGCCTGGCAGATAAATCACTGTGTACGGTCGGAAGCACCCAAACAAAAATAACTGGTCTTGATGGTCTTAATAGGGAATCTGCCCACTACAATGACAAAAAACACTACTGGGTCCAATAAAGGTCAAAGTGAACTTAGGCTGGCCTCTAAAGCCAAAGACAGAAAACCAAGAAACAACTTATATTGCTCTCTATTTAAAATGATATCTCCGATTTTGACCCAGACATTGCCAATATCATTACAAATGAATTCTGTGCTAACTTCCCCCTCGAGACTTCTATTCAAAGTCCTGAAATACCTGCATCCAAATATGACTACAATTTAGTACTGGTACTACTACAGCAACATACAGCAAAGCTGCATATTCAAGCCTATTTGAATGAATGGACTTACAGGACCACGACTCGCAGACTAGTGAGTCAAAAGTACCATATTAAGATTACTTTTGTTTTAAAGTTGTCGCAGTCAATAGGTCATACTGTTAGAATGTGTCTCGGGCAATTATGTACTAGAACAAAAGGGTAAAAACAGCACCATTACAGATTAAATAAAGCAATCAACTAAATTAATCTACGTATGACGCGACTTGGAAAAGTAGCCTCTTCAGAAACAAAAACACAAGCAAATCAGGCAGGCTGATATAAACAGATATGCATGCAGTCATTGTACAAGCCAATCTTCATGAGGGCCTGCTGTAGCCAGTAGCATGGTTACAGTCACCCTGTGCTCTTTCATGTCTCTTAAAATCTTTTGTACGTATGTTGATTGAGACATATCCACCCACTGACAGGCATGCACCTGGACTGTTGGGCACATGCACTTAATAGTTCTCAGTGTTGGAGTCCTTACTTGAACCATATCCCTCCTGAAATAAATCACAATACATTGCAACAATACAAAACAAGATAGACTTGTTTACTTACAGAAAAACAGCACAAAAGTGACTAAGAAAACAAAGGTATTCACAGTCAGGATAAATAAGAATGACGGAAGGAAAAAAATTCATTGCAGAAGGCCCTGCTGAAAATCAACTGGTAATGTGAGGATTTGTTGCATCTTACCCTGAGAGGCTGTACCATGTGCAAGGCCCAGGAAAGTTTCACAGCAATGCAAAATGATCTTAATTGACAGAAGTGTTGTGTCAGAGGCACAAAGAAGAAATCTGTGCGTGGTAAAATGTCCTGAAATGCGCCCCTCCTGAAGGTTAACCACACTACTCCCAGCTTGCAATCGTCTGTGAACTTGGTCAACCAGAGTCCCTTTGTGTTGGCCTGGACTTCTGAGAAGTAGATGCCAAACAGGAGAGGACTGAGGACCAATCCCTGTGGAACTCCACTCGTGACTGGTCGGCAGTCTGACTTGGAGTCTACTACTTTCACACTGTGGATTATATCTGTGAGCCAATTTGCAACCCACCTAGTGATATAGGGGTTGATGCCTAGTTTGGTGAGTTTATCAGTTATTCCTGAGTGAGGAATGGTATCAAAGGCAGATATTGGTTTTTGTCTTGGATCTTGGGCTTTGTTTTTGGAAATAAGTTCACTTTGGACTTCAGTAACCTAATCATGCAGTCTTCATTGCATGCCATCACTGAGACCAATGACTGGTGTCGAAACCATGGCCTTGAGTTTAATGCCAAAAAAAAATGCGTAGTCATCCCCATTGGGAAAAACTCAGTTCCCACTAATTACCACATCGATGGGAGCCCACTGAAGGCGTTCTAAGAGATCTGGAGACGCAGGTTGACAGCAACCTCTCCTTCCAACCACCACACTGCCACTGTGGTCAGAAAGTCCTTCTATGTGGCACATCTCATTACCAAGGGTTTTGCATCCAAGAAGAAAGAGGTCATCATTTCTCTCTACTCTTCTCTCATTAGGCCAGTCAGAGTATAATGCCCCATTTGGCATGTACCTCACTAGACACATGCAACAGCTGGAAAGGCCAGAAAAGTACCTCAGAAAGAGGATTTTATGCTTTAAACAGTTAGTTATGTACTCACCATAACGATCGATGTATGTGGTCCATCTCACCTACATTCCTTACTCACGGGTTCGGAGCCGAGAATCGGCTCCAACTCGGCCAAATTTCTCTAGCACGAAGTCTCTAATTGGCTGGGCTAACCTGGTATCCCAGGATGCACCTCACCCTAGCCCCAGATCTTGTTTGCAGTCATAACACTCATAACCCATACTCAAACACCAGAAGAAATTCCAGCCAGATAAGGGAACCAAATCACTGACCTTGAAGGGTCCACAGAGCCAATATTCTTCCAAATCCTCTAGGAAGGGGGCAGGTGGGAGGGTACGTAGGAATGTACGCGAGATAGACCACATACATCGATCGTTATGGTGAGTACATAACTAACTGATGTTATGTGGTCCTATCTCGCCTACATTCCTTACTCACAGGACAGCGTCCCCAGCACCTCTAGCCTGGGAGGCTCATAAGAAGATACTCCTGAGAACCGTGGAACCAAAGGAAGCCCCGGCCCCTAGAAGCCACATCCAGCTTGTAATGAGTAATAAAAGTGTTGGGAGAAGCCCAAGTGGCCGCAGCACAAATATCATCCAAGGAAAGCTACTGATGTAGACATAGCCCTGGTAGAATGAGCCTTGATGGGAAAGGGTAAAGTTCTGTCTGCTGATGAGTAGATGAAATGAAATACAATCTTTGATCCATTTAGAAATTGTGCACTTGGAAATAGGACAACCTGCTCTGTTCTCTGAAAAGGACACAAACAGTTCTCTGAAAAGGACACAGACAGTTGATCAGATTTCCTAACATGCTTAGTCCTATGTAAATAAAATCTCAGTTGTCTGTGCACATCCAACTGATGAAACCTGAACTCTGCTTTATTGGAAAAGTTCGGAAAAAACACTGGTAGCTCAATAGACTGATGGAGCTTGACAGTGGATGACACCTTCGGAAGGAAGGACGGGTTAAGCCTCAGGGAAACTCTATCCTTATGAAAGATCAAATACGGAGGTTTAATGGACAAGGCTTGAAGTTCTGATACTCTCCTGGCCGATGTAATGGCCATCAGATAAGCCGTCTTCCAAGATAAGAATTTTAAGTCGCAAGTGTCAGCCAGTTCAAAGGGTGGTGACGTAACAGCTTGTAGCACAAGGTTAAAATCCTATGGCAGTACAGGTTCAGAAACCGGGGGACGAAGTAACCAAGCGCCTTTTAGAAAGGCTTTACAGAGTTTGTGGCCCATAAGAGAGGGCTCATAAGATGTGTGAAAATTGGAAATTGCAGCCAACTGCACTTTAATGGTAGCGGGCGCGGAGCCCTTACGGAACAACATGGCTAAAAAATTTAAAACCAACGGAATAGGGGCTGTGAAGGGGTCCAAACCTTGGGCCTGAGCCCAAATGGAGAATCTCCTCCATTTGCTGGAATAAATCTTCCTGGTGGAAGACATATGAGAAGAAGATAAGATGTGCACCACTTCAGGTGAAAAGGAATGTCGCCTGACTAGCGATGGAAGTGGAGCAGCCAGGCTGTCAACCTAAGAGTTCGCAGGGATGGATGAAGTTGTCCTGACATGTGAATCAGGAGGTCCAGCACTGGGTCCAGAGTCCACAGACCGTCCAGTGCATACCGTTGAAGAAAAGGGAACCATACTTGTCAAGGCCAGTGTGGAGCAATAAGGATCATCCTGCTCCCCAAGGATATGGCTTTCTGTATCACTCTTGGAAACGGAGGGAAAGCGTAGACCAGACCGGGGGGCCAATCATGAGCTAGAGCGTCCCTGGGTGATTCCCCCTGTGGGGGGGGATCAGAGTGAAGTACTTGCTGCATTTGGCATTGAGGGGGCTGGCGAAGAGATCGCAGCAAGGCTGACCCCACCTTTTAAAGATCTGAACCGCCACTCGGTTGCTCAGGGACCACTCGTGAGGCATCAGAATAGCTCTGCTTAGCCTGTCCGCTATCACGTTGGACTTCCCCGGAATGTGCGTTGCCACTAGAAACCATTGGGAAGACACTGCCCACTGCCACACTCGCATGGCCTCTCTGCAGAGGGGATAAGATTTGGTCCCCCCCTGCTTGTTCAGGTACCACACTACGGACATGTCTGAGTGAATTGCAATCGTTCCCAGAGGTAGAGTCCTGGAGTGCTCGCAACGCCAGAAACACCACTCTCATCTCCAGAACACCGATGTGCAAGTGTACCTCGTGATCTTGCCAAGGTGCCTTGGACCGTCCTGCCTAGATAATGCCCCCCCCCCCCACCCGGGAGGTGTCCGTGGTCACCGTGGCCACTGGAGACATAGGAGCCAAGCTCCTTCCTCTGTCCAGATTGGAGGAGCGTAGCCACCAGAGGAGGTCCTGTTTGCATCGCTCAGTGAGAAGTAAGAAGTGGGAAAGAGGAAGCTTTTGAAAGGACCACTGAACCGACAGGAGCCACTGTAGGATCTGCATGTGTAACCTGGCCAGAGGTACCAGCATGATGGTGGAGGCCATGGATCCCAAGAGCTGAAGAACTAACCTGGCCTGAACTTTTCTGAGGGGCAACAGTGCATGGATCTGAGACTGCAACACTCTTATCCTATCCTGTGGCAGAAAGATGCGCATTTGAATAGTCTAGCTCTGCGCCTATAAAAACACACTGTGAAGGCTGCAAGGCAGACTTTTCCCAGTTCAAATAATTCCTAGACGTTGGCAAAGTGAGATGGTCGTCTCCCTGGCTTGAATGAGCAGATGCCTGGTGGGGGCGGCGAGAAGCCAGTCCAGATACGGAAACACCTGGAATCCTAGACGTCTCAGGTGAGCTGTCACCACTGCCAAACACTTGGTAAACACCCTGGGGGCTGTGGTGAGACCAAAGGGCAGGGCACGAAACTGGAAGTGACTGGCTCCTAGCCGGAAGCGTAAATGACTCCTGGGTGCCTTCTCCATTTTGATGTGGTAGTAGTCATCCTTGAGATCGATGGAGCACATCCATACTCCTTTCTCCAGCAGTGAAAAAATGGACTGAAGTGTGACCATTCGGAACTTGGACTTCAGAACGTAGCGATTCAATCGACTGAGATCCAGAATGGATCTCCAGTCCCCTGTCCTTTTCGGCACCAAAAAGAGTCGTGAGTAAGTTCCTGATCCAACATGGTCTGAGGGGACTGGTTGGATGACTCCTTTTTCTAGCAACTTTGCAACTTCTAGTGCTGCTTGATCACGTTGACTGGGTGGGACGTCCGGGATCCTTCTGACTGGTGGGGGTGTCGACGCAAAGGGAATAGTGCAACCTCCATTAACTATTTGGAGCACCCAACGATCCTGGGTGATGCTTTCCCAGGCTTCCGGATGCAATGAAATTCGGCCCCCGACTGGCTCCAGAATAGTACAGTCGGGCAACACCTCAGGACCGCTAGAAGGAAGAACAGAGAAAGGAATCACGGTCTCCCGAGTTATGGGGGCCTCCTCTGCCTCTAGGACGGCGTCTTCCGAAATACCCCCCCCCCCCCTTGCCTCTGGAGGGGGACTCGCCTTGAACTGCGGGAAAGGACCTCTGAGACTTTTTGAACCACATCTTCCCTCCTCTCTGAGCCTTGGGATAAGACCTAGAAGGGAGAAAAGCAAGCCCCTATGGCAGATATGGTCTTTCCCTCCTGTTCGCATCTGGTGAGGGTGTCTTTCACTTTGGGTCCGAAGAGAGAGGACCCATCAAAGGAGGCGTCGTCAGTGAAGGAAGACTTAAAGGCCTCTGCGAAATGACACAAGCGCATCCAGGCTTGCCTTCTGAGAGCTACGCCTGAGCTAGCTGCCCTACTCGCCCCTTCGGCTGCATAAGATATGAGCCTCATAGACGAGTTGACAATGGATCCTAGGGTAGACAACTGGGCGTTAACAGTCGGCGCTACCGCCTCAGGCACGTTACCCATCAGAGTATCTCCTAGCTCCTTCAGTAGATCTGTTTGGAGCCGAGTGAAATGACAGAGGTAATTCAACGACCGTAAGGTAAAGGTCGACGAAGACAGGATACGCTTCCCATACCGGTCCATACTCCTGGACTCCTTGTTAGGAGGGTGGACTGAAGATGAAGCCTGTGCAACTTCCTGCTGAGTGGCTGCCGCCACCACCAAGGCATCTACCGAAACCCCTTTAGTAAGGAACTCTTTGCCCGGGGGAGCAGACAGGAAATTGTTGGGACATCTGGGCACCGGTTCCATGGAATCAGGGCTCTCCCACATCCTTCGACAAATCAAGTCCAGGAGTTCGTCGAAGGGTGGAGACACCCAGGAGGCAGAGGGTTGAGCTCCGAAGGCCTTAAGGAATACAGACTCCTCCTCAGAGGGGGTCTTGGAGGGCCAGTCGCCTCTCTGTCTCAAAATCTCCAGGATGTCGGAGAAAGAGACATCATCGGACGACGACTTGGGGGACCCCTCTGATTCCACGAGGTCGGTATCGGAAGTGAGTGACTCGTCCTGGGAGTCTATGTGCTTCCTCTTGCACGACTTCTTACTGGGAGGCTCCTCAAGCACCGACTGAGGGGCCCTCAGAAAGTAGGGGACCGCTCAAGGGGGTATCCCAAGACCTTTGGGCTCCGCCGTCCATGGAGAGGGGGGCGTCAAAGGCTCTAGCTGGGGTGTAAGGGGACGGAGGGACCGATCCAGGTGATGTACCCGACGACCTGGCCAGGGTGCTCCTTATGGCCTCGAAGGCCGCCACCCCCCCCCCCCCCCCCCGAGTCAGAGGACCGACCAGTCTCAGAGACCATGACCAGAGTCGAGATTCCCTGAGCCGAAGCACCGAGAGGGAGGCTCGAAACAGACAGGAGTCCCGAGGTATCCCCCTCGGGTCCGACTGAGGAAACCAGAGTGCCGAAACCAGAGGATGGAGCAGACCTGGTTGGAGCCAAAGCCGGCTCCAACAGACTCACCTGGGGTATCGGAGCAGACACCAGAACATCACTCGGCGCGGAGCACTCTGGCTCCAATGACACATAGGTGTTCAGAGGAGGAATCATCGGTACAAGAATGGGAACCGGCTCCGGAGCCGACTGGGTCCGAGCCGAAAACAGTTTTGCTAACACCGGCGACTGTAGGAGCCTCTGGACCACCCTATCCACATCCAAATCAGAAAGCCTAGAGGATTTGGAAGAAATAAAAGAAGATCTAGATCTCCCGACTGGAGACTCATGCCTGACACTGGGTGACCTGCTCCGAAGAGGTTCCAAAAGTATCGGAGCAGAGGTCGACTCCAGCACAACAGATACCTCCTGCGGCCCCGAGGACAATGGAGCCAAGGAGGTAGTATCCATTTCCGAATCCTTCTCCTTCGGCCCCCAGGACAGTGGAGCCGAGGATGTAGGATCCATTTCCAAGACCTTCTCCTTCGGCCCCGAGGACAGTGGAGCAGAGGAGGAAGTATCCAATTTACAAACCTTCTCCGATGGCTCCGAAGAAGCAGACGGAGCCAGAGATCTTTTCTTGGCCTTAGGAGGCTTAGACTTGGTACTAGAAGGCGGAGACGACTCCAAGGCCTCCTCAAAAGAGGGCTTGATCAGACCCTTCAAAATCAGTTTATTTTTACGTTCCTGCAGTACCCTAGGGCTACAAACATGACAAACTGCAGGAGTCTTGCAAGTGAATAGCACCAACACAATAAACACAGATAGAGTGCCCATCTGTAATGGACATTTTATAGCCACATTTTGTACACCTCAAACCCAGAGGGTTTATGTTCCTTTAGTTCTTTCGACATGGTAAGCAACCGCGCCATAAACAACCGACAGAGTCAAACACAAAAGGAGGGCAGGAAGACCAACAAGCACTTAAATTTACAAGGAAACTAACTTAAACGCTTCCTAAAAGGGAGTTAACCACTAACACAACAGCACAACACAACAAGGGAACACACAGGAGAGGACTAGGTCCTCTAACTTAAACGGGCCTAGCCCGCGAAAACAGTAGGGATACTACAAAACACTAAACCCTCAAAACCTCACGCAACTATTCAGGTACAAAGTTAGCTATCAAAATAGCTTTTGTCAAAAGGAAGACTGCTAAAATACTAAAAGTATTTTAAAAGGGTACTTAGCCACAGCCAAGCGAGACCACGTCCTAACTCTATGAGCGGCAAATGAGATCTGGGGCTAGGGTGAGGTGCATCCTGGGATACCGGGTTAGCCCAGCCAATTAGAGACTTCGTGCTAGAGAAATTTGGCCGAGTCGGCTCCGAACCCGTGAGTAAGGAATGTAGGCGAGATAGGACCACATAACATCACATGTTCTACACGGACAGACAAAAAAAACTCCAGCTATTCTCTGTCTCATATTGTCTACTAAGAGGCAGTCTCTGCTTGATTTACAAAGCCATGTGTGACCCAGCTCTGTTAGAAATGCTACAACTAAAGAAATCCAAATCCCTCCGCACCACACGCTCCAGACACCTCAACCTCATTACCACAATCATCAAAATGAATGGTGGTAAATCAGTGCTCCAAAAACAGTAAAACAAAAGAATAGCACCAATGTTGCGAGTCCACGTACTCTTTTATTGTCACCAAATATTATAAAAAGTTAAGCGCTTTCGCCAATGAAACCTTGACTTCATCAGAAATGGTTAAAAAGTCACACAGTACATTCTTAAATATGATTTTATACTACTTGGTGACAATAAAAGAGTACGTGGACTCGCAACATTGGTGCTATTCTTTTGTTTCATTACCACAATCAACAGAACATGCTGGAGAGACAGGTTCATAACCCAGAGACTGCCCATCTTCTGGAATAGACTTCCCATACATGTCAAGCAGAGCACCTCACTGGCAGTCTTCAAGAGAAATCTTGATGAGTGGGTGGGAAATAGAAAGTTCACCCCGGGGATCACTGCAGTGGCTTTACTTGATAGATGCACTGGAAATTAATGTCGAGCGGCACGATGCCAGGGCACTTCTATGGGCTAGACTTGTAATGGCTCCAGGGCCATTAGCCTAGTACACAGTTATGAAACTAGCACAGACAATCTAGTGGACTGCCCATTTACTGGACTAAATAGGTTAAGTACGTCTCAGAGTGGCAGAAGACAAAAGCCATTTTCCCACTGGCACTCCCTTCCTATACAGACCAAAGCATTCAAAGCAACATCTCTAGCCTCCTAAACATACTGCATCCTTTGAGAGGTAAAACCACAACTGGAAATGGGCATCCATGCTATAAAGAATGTACCGTTCTGTGCAAAGAGTATAAAAAGTAATTTGACTGGTTAAGCCACATTTCTTACTCATCTTTCAAAGAAGAAAGCACAAATATTTACTTTATATTTGTTTATTAGGATAGTGCACTGATAACAATGGTATGTGTGTCAAATGGTCCTTGAAAAAAATGAAACATGGCTCTTAAACAGGAGCCTTAAGCTCTGAGATGTGACAGACATCATGAAGGCATTCTTAAAATGCACTGACTTGATCTGCGCAAATACTTGGTTGGGATGGTGACCAAGACAGTATATCAGCTGTGAAGATTGGTCTGAAGGAAGAGATAAGTTCTTTAGAACACGCCTTGGGTGAAAGCTCCCTTCAAAGATTATTTTGCCAGGAACAGCTGTTACAGTATTTTACCTCCACCATTAAAAGCTGCAAGAGCCTTAATCATTTCAATGGTGGAACACTGGTAGAACTAATATATGAAATGGGACAATCAAGTATGCAGACTAATTAAATGGGTCAGGATAGGAAATGAAGAAGGCATATGCAATATCTTCCACTCTGCCTAAAAGATTACCCTCATGAAGGACTTCCTGGTAGCAAAGTACCCCAAAATCTTTATTGTAACTCTGCCAGTTGGAAGTCTACTACTTACAGATGCATGTGAGGGCAAGTTCAAGGTACCATCTCTTGATGGTCATAAGATCAGCTCTGGATAGACAAACGGCCAAAGAGCTGGAAACTAAACCATTCAAGACAACCACTAAGTGACAAAAAGATCTTTGGTCTGGTTAATCCAAACTTTTGCTAGCAAGCTAAGTATCAAAAGAAAGAGGAAACCCATATGTCATCAGCCCCTTCTAAATTATCAAGCTAGAAATGAAAGCAGTATACAGAGACCAAAAGCAAACAGGATTGTAGCATTCATCCATACCATGTGGGTTGTCTGCTTCTGGACTCAAACGTCCAACCATTTTACAAAAGTTAGCTGCTACTGTGAAGGTACTTGAGATGGCCCACCGCATTCAGCGCACGTCTGCCATAAATAGACTTCCAAGGTAGGCGTGTGCTGACATCTGCTTTATACCCGAAATGGATGCTGCTGGAAACCAGCGACTATGCAGTACTATGGAGTGGGTACTCAGGAGTCAGGCAAGCATCATGGGGAAGGCAGGGTGGGAAAGTATACAGCAGCATATAGAAGAGAAAGACATCTAAAGTTATGGTAAGATTTTACACAACTATCCTATGTCCTTCTATTCTTATGCTGCTGTATCCATAACATGAGGGAGAGTGCAAAAGCTCATGCTATTAAGAACTAGGTGGAAGAAAAAAATACATTTTCCACAAAGCCAAGAAGAATGGCCTCGACAAAACCTGCTCTGGACCTGGAAATAAATATACAACTTATAGTATTTAGTGATAGCATGGACAGATGACCATATAGCTGGTTCTAAAATGGCAGTTGTATCCAAACCCTTAAATAAGGCATTAGAGGAGGAGACAGCCCTAGTGGAGTGTGCCTTCACTGGGAAGGGCAGCCTTTTGCCATGGGCTGTGTAGCAGAAGGAAATAAACTGTTAAAAACATACTGAACAACTGAAAATAAAACAAAAGCTGATGGAAAGCAACCAAAGAAACTTGAAATATTTAATGAAGCGCTTTTAGTTTGCCTAAATAGATAAACTTCTTCAGATAAATAATTATAAGTCTGACATTTAAAAACAAAACTCAAAACTCATGTGGCAACTTTTGTTAAAAGCTTATTATCCAGATATTAACGATGCATGTGCTATTACTTGCTTACTTAAATTAAAAGTTTAAGGAGATGATTTTCATATATGGGGCAATAGATGTGAGTAGCTTTTAAGTGAACTTTATATTGCATTTGAGATGAATATATTAATACTATTGTTACTTCACTGTTAATACATTATAATGTATATAACAATTGTTTCTTTAAGGATGTAACTTTATTACACTGAAAGGGAGGGCACTACGTTATTCTGATAGGTTGCGGTTTGTCCCGAGTTTTGAGTTTCATTTTTAAATGTCAGACTTAATTATTTGTTATCTGAAGAAGTTTGTCTACTTAGGCAAATGAAAAGCTTCATTAAATATTTCAAGTTTCTTTGGTTGCTTTCCATTGGCTTTTGTTTTATTTTAGCAAAAGTAAAATAGTTTTAGAGATCCAAGAGGAAATGGCATGCTTGGAAACAGGGTGTCCCAGGTCTCTTGGGTGGTGGGAGACAAAAAGCCCATCAGATTTACGGATGGATATGGTGTTGTCCAAATAGTATCAGAGTTGTCTATGTACATCCAAGGAGTGAATGACCCTTTCAGCAGAGGTTTGGGCGAAGGGAAGAAGGCAAGAAGATTAATGGCCTGATCCAGGGAAAGTTAATTAACTACTTTAGGCATGATGGATGGGTTACTGAGTAAGCAAACCCTGTCCTTGAGGAAAACTGTGAAACGGGGAAAGGCCATGAGGGTTTGCAGTTCAGAGACCCACCTGGCTGAAGTAACGGCCACTGAGAAGACAGTTTTCTATGTGCAATGTTGGAGACAGCAGTCCTTCGCCAGCTCAAAGGGTGGCAAAGTCAGCTTTTCCAATACAAAATTAAGATCCCAAGTAGGGGGAATGGGGTTCCTGGGAGGTCTAATGTGTAGTACCCCTGTTAAAAAGAGTTTAACTTCCAGTCTGGAAGCTGGGGAGGCTGAGATGGCAGATAGATGTGCTTTAATTGAAGAGTATGACAAGCCAGAGTTCATCAGGTCACACAGGTAAGACAAAACCACTGGAGGTTCCACAGTCAGTGGTTGGATATTTTGTTTTAGAGACCAAACAGAAAACCTTTTCCACTTGGATACATGGGATTTTCTGGTAGTGGGTTTTCTGGCCTCCTGCAGAACCTGAAGCATGTCCTTGGTGTAAAGGTTTCTGAAGAGAATCAACGTCCTGTCACCCACAGTGGAAGGTTCAGGGTGGATATTTGGGGGAGTATGAAAGTTCCCTTCTCCTGTGTGAGCAGGTCCAACTGGTGGGGTAACATATGGTGATTGCCCTTGGCTAGATGATAACAAGGGGAACCGATGTTTCCTTGGCCAAAAGGGGGTCACCAACAAGATTTGAGGTTGTTCTCTCTCAATCTTCAGCAGAACTTTTTGTAGGAGAGGGAAGGGGGGAATGCACAAGTGAATATCCCAAGGGAAGGAAAGAGCATCCACTCTCCATGCCCTGGAAGACGGTATCCTCGTGCAGAAGGTTTGGAGTTGTCTGTTCATGAGGGAGGCAAAAAGGTCTACCTGAGGTATAACCCCATCGTGGACCAGGTCCAAGAACACATCCTTGTTTAACATCTATTCGTGGGACTGAGTCATGGTCCTGCTAAAAGCATCTGCCATCACATTTTCTGCAGAAAGTATGTAGACGGCTAGAAGGTTTACATGTCTATGTTGGGTGAACTCTCACACCTGTAGGGCCAATCTTCATAGGAGGTAGGACTTTGTTTCCCCGTTTGTTGCTGTACCACAGCACAGTGGCACTGTCTGTGTATTATCTCAGCACACTGGTAGAATCCAACAAAAACAAAATCCAATGACCCAAATTAAGTCACCAGGGAATAAAAATAACACAGTACTTTGATAAAAACTCTGGTCACACATGGCAGATAAAAATATAGGATGTTTAATATAATAAGCGCTTTCAAGGTTCTTTTGACTGCTTCATCAGACTACAAATTACAAATTCCAACTTCATTTAAATACAAAATGAAAACCAATCATTAAAAAACGTCAATTAGTGACAAAAAAACACCTAATGAAATTTAAACACACAAATACAGAAAAATACATAACATCATAGTACGAAAATATTTATTTATATATATATATATATATATATATATATATATATATATATATATATATATATATATGCTCGCATACACATCCTTAATGTTTAAGTGCTCAAGCTTTTAAAGACGGCTTTAAGGACACCTTACTATTTATCCCAGGAGGTTTATCAGCATTAAAATGGAGTATGCATTTCTGTTGGTTTGCTTCTGTAGAATTTTTTAAATCCCCACCTCTCATTCCCTCATGCATAATTTCTAAGACAAAGAATTTAAAACCATGTCCACTGCCCTCTTTAATAACATGATCTGCTAAAGCATGATCTTCCTTTTTATTCTTAATATCTCTGCAATGTTCTAGTATCCTGTCTTTCAGAGGGCAGTTAGTTTTGCCTATATAAAACATGAAGCAGGTCGTACAGAAGCTAAAACAAATAACACCCCTGGTTCTGCAGTCTGCGTAGAAATCAAAATTAATTCTAAGACTCAGCTGTGGATGCATAACCAGTCTTCCCCTAAAAATGTATTTACAAGCCACGCAATTCCTGCAGGCATAGGTCCCTAACCTATCAGACTGTACAAACTTTTTCTCAATGTTACCTCTATAACAAAGATGCCTTTTAAGGGACTTGTTATTTTTAAAGGAAAAACGTGGTCCTGTTAGTTCATCTTTTTTTAAGTGCTCTCATGGAAGAACATTCCGGAGTACCATAGAGCCAAAGGCAGCTCTTCCCCTGGAGATCAGATCCAATTTGTAATGCTTTATAAAGGTATGGGGTTTAGCCCAAGTGACGGCTGCACAAATATCATCCCTGGAAGCCCTAGCATGAAAGGTGACAGAAGCGGCCACAGCTCTAGTGGAATGAGGTTTAATGCGGCCAGGAGATGATTCCTCCTCCAGAGAATAAACAAAGGAGATGCAATCCCTAAGCCGTTTAGACAAGGTAACCTTAGACACAGCTGATCCCATTCTAGAGCCTGCAAAGACAACAAAAAGCTGATCTGAATTACGAAATGACTTTGTCCTGTCCAAATAAAAATGTAACGGTCTGTGGACATCCAAGGAATGGAGACAGTATTCCCTTTTGTTGGTATAATTAGGGAAAAACACGGGCAACTCATGGACGGATTAACAGAGAATTCCGAAACCACCTTGGGTAAGAAAGTGGGATTGATGCGAAGTGATACTCTGTCCTTATGGAAAATCAAATAAGGACTCTTAATGCATAATGCTTGCAGCTCTGATACACGTCTGGCTAAAATAACCGCCACCAGAAACAAGGTCTTCCAGGACAAAAATTTCACATCACAGGTTGCAGCCGGCTCGAAGGGAGGTAGAGCCAAAGTTTGAAGCACCCTAGACAGATTCCATGATCCCAACAGGTTGCCTAATGGGAGGTCTAGAATGAAAAATCCCCCTCAAGGTAGTCTTACACAGACGAGAAGATACAATAGGAATTCACTCTGAACCATCATGGAAATTGGAGATGGCAGCTAGATGCACCCGAATCGTGGACGCAGAAGCCCCATTAAGGAAAAGATCAGTCAGGTATTGAAGAACCGTAGCGACTGGAACAGAGACAGGATCCAGAGACAGCTCTTGTGCCCACAAGGAAAAGCGTTTCCACTTGTTTTTATAAAGTTTTCTGGTAGAAGGTTTATGGGAAGTCAAAATATTTCATACCAGAGAAGGGAGTGATTCAAGCCTGGCTACTAACGGAAGTGGAGCAACCAAGCTGTCAGTTTGAGCGTGGTCAGATTTGGAGACGACAACCCTTGGGGGTGAGAAATGAGATCCTGATGGAAGTCCAGGATCCAAGGAGGTTGGAGCAGGTGTGGCTGAAACCTGTCGAGGCCAGAACGGAGCAATGAGAATCATTCTGCTTCTCAACCGAGTAGTTTTCCTTAAGACCAAGGGTATCGAGGGGATGGGATAAGCATACAGGAGACCCATGGGCCAATCGTGAGTCAGAGCATCTCTCGGGGACTCCCCGTGCGGAGGAAAGAGGGCAAAGTAGCTGCTGCACTTCGTACTAGAGTGGGAGACAAACAGATCGCAGCAAGGCCGGCCCCAACGGCTGAAAATTTCCTCCGCCACTCTCGGGTTGAGAGACCACTTGTGAGGAAGCAGAATGCATCTGCTCAGCCTGTCCACAATCATGTTGGAACTCCCTGGGATGTGTGTAGCAAGCAGGAAACGGTTGGACGCTATCGCCCACTGCCAAATTCTCACAGCTTCGCAGCAAAGGGGGAAAGATCTGGTCCCTCCCTGCTTGTTGATGTACCAGACCACAGACGTTGTCCGACTGGATAGCAATCGGTCCAAAAGGAAGAAGAGGATGGAGAGCTTGTAACACCAGTAACACAGCTCTGAGCTCTAGAACGTTGATATGCAAGTCAACTTCTAGGAGTCTACGTGCCTTGAACAGATTTTCCCTGAAAGTGGCCACCCCACCCTATCAGGGAAGCGTCCGTAGTCATCGTGGCATTGGACTGAAGAGGTTGAAAGGGGCGACATCAAAGGCTTTTGTCCATTCTCATCCACCAGAGGCGATCCTGTTTGCAAAGATCAGTGATGAGGATTAGTGCGTTCAAGGGATGATGACTGAGTATCCATTGAGTTTGAAGAAGCCACTGTAACAGGCGCATATGAAGTCTGGCCAACAGAACAATGGGAATGGCTGCCGCCATGGAAGCCAGAACCTGCAGAAATTTCCTTGCAGACACTTTCCTGCGGTCGAGTATCACTTGCACTTGTGTTCTCAGTCTTAAGAGCCTGTGATGAGAAAGAGATATTAGGCTGAGCTGAGTATTGAACATAGCCCCTATGAATTCCAGGATGTTGTGAAGGCTGAAGGTTTGATTTTTCCCAACTGATAGTAATACCCAGGGACTCCGCCAGAGACAGAGTGTAGCGAAGGGCCCTGGTTAGTAGATGCTCGGTGGGGGCAGAGAGGAGCCAATCGTCCAGATAAGGAAACACCTGGAATCAATGAAGTCTCAAGTGAGCTGTCACCACTGCTACACATTTCGTGAACACTCTGGGGGCTGTCGAGAGACCAAAAGGCAGGGCTCTGAATTGAAAATGATTGGCTCACAGCTGGAAGCGCAGAAGTCTCCTGGAGCGTTTGTCCATTTTGATGTGGTAATACGCATCCCGGAGATGAAGAAAGCACATCCACACACCCTCTCGAAGGAATGGAAGGATGGATTGAATAGTGACCATGCGGAACTTGGTCTGTATGACTGACTCGTTCAAACGACTGAGATCCAGGATGGGCCTCCAGTCCCCAGTCTTTTTTGGCACCAAAGAGTGTCTGGAGTAGAACCCTAATCAGCATTGATCTGGGGGGACCTGTTGGATGACTCGATTTAGAAGAAGCTTCTTGATTTCGGAAGCTGCCTCCTCCCTTTGACTGGGTGATACGTCGGGAAGGGAGAATTGAGGTCTTGGAAAGGATTTGAGGGAATGTGATAGCCTCTGGTGATAATTCTCTGCATGAATCCCATAAATCATCGGTAATGGAGGACCAGGCTGTTTGGTGCACAGAGAAACGCGCTCCGACTGCTTCCAGAGGAAAGCAATCGGGCAACAGTTCAGGAGCGCTGATAGGGTCTACCGGAGAAAGAATCTCTGGAGCCCTGATTCTGGTAACTACCTCTGCCCCTAAAGGGGAGTCTTCCACCATTGGACCCCCTTCTGCCTCTGGAGGAGTCCCCGCCACGTGTGTCACAAAAGAAACCTTGCGACTTCTTGTGCCACAACTTTCCACTCCTCTGGTTCTTGGAGAAGGAATGCTGAGGATTGGAGAAGCGCAGGCCCACGGCAGACAAGGTCTTTCCGTCCTGCTCGCACCTGGCCAAAATATCCTTGACCTTAAAACCAAAGAGAAGAGCTCGGAGGGCTCAATAGGGGCATTCAAAAAGGAAGACTTGAAGGAATCTGGTAGGTCAGAAATGCGCATCCAGGCATGTCGTCTGACAACCACGCCAGCACCTGCTGCTCTAGCTGTTCCTTCTGTTGTGTGGGAGAGCAACCTCATGGAGGAATTCAAAATCGTTTCAAGGGTGGCAAGTTGGGAAGCCACTTTGTCTCTTGCTCCATCCGACACTTGACTCGTGAGGCTACCAGAGAGTTTGGAAATAAGGTCTCTCTGGAGTCTCGTAAAGTGTGCCAGAAAATTCAGCGAATGCACGGCAAAGGTTGCTGCAGCAAAAACTCACTTCCCTAACCTGTCCACCGCCCGGGACTCCCTGTTGGGCGGATGAAAAGCAGGACTCTCTTCCGTCAGTTTTTGTGGCAGCCGCCACCACCACAGCGTCTACTGGCAAGCCTTTCGACCAATTGGGTTGATCCTCTGGAGGAGAAAGTACCATGTCTGATCTCCTGGGGATAGCTTCTACTGAATCCGGACTCTTCCATGCTCGGTGCACGATGAATTTGACCAACTCATCTGCAGGAGGGTTCACCCAGGAAGTAGTGGGCCGGGAGCAGAAAGCTTGTAGGAATACGGATTCCTCCCAGGAAGGGTTGGAAGATTTCCAGTCACCCTGCTGACTCAAAATCTCCAAGATACTCCCAAAGGAAACATAGTCGGGGGTGATCTAGGGGAACCTTCCCCATCATCGTAATCTGTACCCTCAGTAAGGGACTCTTCAGGTGAGTCCATGTGTTTTCTTTTGCACACCCTCTTCCGAGGGGGCTCTTCGGTGGGGATGTCCGAAAGGAGTGTCGGTGCCGGGGCCAGAACAGAGTATTCCACCCCCAGAGCAAGGGGTTGAGTAAGCTGGGATGTTGTTGGAACTGACACCCACCAGGGCTTAGATGTTTCAGGCATCATCGTATCGGTGCCGAAGAAAAGGGTCCCGTTGAAAACAACGGGCAAGGAGGCCTTGGAACCGAAGGATCCCCAGCAGGAGAATACGAAGGAGTTGAAGCAGGAAAAATCCCAACACCCGGAGCGGAACAGGGTCTGGAGATTCCTCTTGCAGTCAGTACCTGATCAACGAGACGAACAATGTCTATTTTGGAAATGCTCCTGGCAGACCTAACCGATATCCCGGAAGGGGATTCAGGCCGGTCCAGAAAGGGACTGTAGGCTTGTCCGGCAAATGTGTCCACAGAAGATGAATACCTGGTCCGTGGTAGGGAATTCAACGGAGCCGAGTATTCTGATTTGAATTGCGTAAACGGTAAGGTCGGCACCAAGAGAGAGCTCGGAGCCGAAGTCACAATCAGAGTAGTAGTCAAAATCGGATCAGAGGTTGTTGGAGCCGGTGTCTGTAAAGATGAGGTCGGTGCCAAGGTGTCCAGAATCAGACTGGTTGGAACCGAAGTAATCAGTGGTTCAGTAGTCGTCGGTACCGAGCCCAGAACAGACAATTCAGACTTCCCAGAAATTGCGCTCTGCGCCAAAATCGGTGGCACAGAGTCGATGCTCAGAGGAAGATCTACAGGCCTTAGATCGATGGGTCTTGCCCCTGTCACCGGCCAGTGAAGAGGGGTCTGTGCGGGGACGCTTCTTGTCCTTGACTGGAGGGGTTGAGACCTCCACAGAAATGGCCTCCGAGAAAGGAGAGGAAAGCAATCCTTTCAGAATCAATTTGTTGCGCCGTTCATTCAATGTCCGTTGACAAACTCCCACAAATATCACATGGGGGAGTCGCAGAAAGGTGCAAAATGCCCAAACAATAAACGCATTTAAAATGCAAGTCGCTGTTTGGTAATTTACCACTGCACGATGTGCAGTGTTTAAAACCTGAAGTACCCTTTTTCTCTGACATATTCGCACTCACTCAGACAAAAGGAGAGAGGGAGAGAAAGGCAAGACTACCAGCAAAAGTATGAAGAACTACCATGAGGGTGGTAAAAAGTAAGGAAATGCAAGAAAATACCAACAATGGTAAAAAGGGAATACCTGTGGGCAGAGCTAGACTATGAGAAAGACACTAGTAGAAAAATTAGTGGAGAAATACACACTTTATAAGTCAAAACTACTTAGCTGGAGAGCTTGGTGAAAACGCTGCTATATGGCTGCGCGGCAAATGAGATCTGAGGTATGGGATGAAGGGCACTGTGGGTAGTAGCGTGGCTCGAGAGTTTTGTGTATGCTAGCTTGGTATATGGCCGACTACTCAGTCCGGAACCGTACCCATCAGTGAGGAATGGAAGATTAACAACTTATTATTTATATATATCCTCACATATTCATCCTTAATGTTTATGTATTTTGCTGTATTTGTGTTTTTAAATTTTATTGTGTGTTTTTTTTGTCATTAATTGATGTTATTTAATGATTGGTTTTCATTTTGTATTTAAATGAAGTTGGAATTTGTAACTTGTAGTCTGATGAAGCGGTCGAAAACTGTGAAAGCGCTTACTATATTAAACGTCCTGTATATTTATCTGCCGTGTGTGACCAGAGTTTTTATCGAATTGCACCTGGTAGAATCCAAACCTTGAAAATTTGGAGGGCCAAAATCAAGGCTCTCACCTCCTTTAAATTTGATGTGTTCCCTCTGTTGGCCTAGTGTCCAAATGACACTCACTCTCAATTCCCCTAAGATTGCACCCCAATCTGAGTTTGAAACATCTGTGTACAGATCCTGGTCGAGGGGAAGGGGTTTGTACGGGAAGACCTGGCTTGGCAGACATCTGTGCAATCGACTAATTTAGTTCTCTAGAAAGGCAGGAAAGCAAGGGTACCATAAACTCCAGAGGGTGCAGGCGTTGTTTCCAGATTGTCCTTAAGTACCACTGGAATTTCCTCATGTGTAGTCTTGTGAAGGGTACCATGGAAATGGTGGAGGCCATGAATCCCAAGAGCCTCAAAAACTCCCTGGCCCACAGTGCTTGGAGAGGGAGAATCTCCTCGAAATAGGATGCGAGGGACAGAATCTTGTCTGGAGGGAGACAGGCCATCATTTTGTCCTGTTAAAATCCTGCATCCTAAGAACACATGATCCTGAGAGTATGTCAGGGAGGATTTGTGAAGGTTTATGGTGAACCCAGGTGCCTCAAAAGGGTGATGGCGAAGTCTAGACATTGTTGGACCAACTATGGGGATGATGCCTGGATGAGGATATTGTCCAAGTAGGGGAAAAAAGAGTTGGATCCCCTGCATTCTGGCAAAGGCAATGATTGGGGCTAGACACTTTGTGAACACTCTTAGGGCCGTAGAGAGACCAAATGGCAAAGCACAAAACTGAAAATGCACAGAACCCACTGAGAAATGAAGGAATTTCCTGAACAGAGGATGGATTGGGATATGTAAGTAGGCATCCTTTATATCTAAGGACACCACGAAGGCCTGAGAGAGGATTAAGGGAAGGAGAGTAGGAAGGGTTATCATCCGAAAGGAGGGAACCTTGAGGAATGTGCTTAGCTGGGACAAATCTAAGATAGGTCTCCAGGGACCTTTGTTCATGGGGACCAGGAACATCCTGGAGTATAATCCTTTCCCTCTTGATTGTGGAGGTACCTCTTGGATTGTGCCTTGAGAGAGGAGAGTCTGCAGAACTGGGGGAAGGAAGCCATTTGGTCTCTAGGGGGTTGAGGAATGCCACTGAAGGAAGGTCTGGTTTCCCACACCATGAAATAACCTAGTTTTACTGAGAGGACACAAGAGTCCTGAGTAACCTGTTTCCAAGCAGGGAAAGCCAGCAACAGGCACATGTAGAGGGGGGTGTCTGGACTTAATGCCTGGTAGTCACAAACTATGAGGCCTGGCCTGAAAAGGCTGTTTTTGAACTGGAGCAGAGGGAGCAGACCTGGAAGGGGTCTGCTTTCTTGAATCTTTTTTTCCCTTTGGGTGGCACATGTCTGGAAGACCTTCTCACAAAGGTGGTTTTAGCTGGATAGTTCTTCTGAAAGCGAGGAACTGGGGAGACAAACCTGTGCCTGAGGTACTGGAGCTCTTTGCCCTACGGCTGAAGGGTCTTGAAGAGTTCAGCAGCCGCTGTACCAAATAAAGCCTTGTTATCCAAGGGAGCATCCATGAGTTTTAATTTAACGTCATCAGGCGGAGGCTGTAGCCCAAGCCAGGAATATCTCCTGATGACAGAACCTGAGGCCGCAGCCCTTGATGAAGCCCCCACTGCATCATAACTACACTTACTGGAGTGTCAAATTCCTGCAGTCAAGTAACTAAAGAGATTAAAGACCTTAGTTTTGATATGGGAATTCGGAAGCTCACACAACTGTTTGATAGCATCAGTAAGAAGGGCCAAGGAACATTTGGCCATATGAGTCTGGTAGTTTATGGCTCTCATGGCTAAAGTGGCAGAGGTATACACTTTTTTGCCCAGTCTTTCCATTATTTTGCTTTCCTTATCCGAAGTTAAGAAGTTTTATCTGCAGCCTCAAAAATCGTGGAAGAGTCTGCAGAACGGGCCTTGAAGAGGAATTTTGCATATTCAGGAACGTCATAAAATATGTCTGGGTGCTTTGGTGCAGGAGGTTGTGAATCTGAGGCTGTAGAGGCAGTCAGGAAGGCATCCAAAAGCATCCAAAACATCAGGATGCACAGGCGAAACTGCAAACGGATTATGGGACTCCATTTGTAAGAGGTCATAGTACCTCTTTTGAGTCTCAGAAACCTGACTGCAGTCTAACTTAAAAAAAAGTCCTTCATCTGCACTGTCGTTTCCCCAAAAGTAATGTCTTCCCCTGGGTAATCCATTCCATTTGACTCCTCCTCTGGAGAGGCACACACCAGAGGGGGGACAATTTGGGATGTGTAAGTTAGGGATTCATCCCCTGAAGAATCCTCTTCTTCAGAGGAAATATCAGGTACTAATTTGTCCTTAGGAGTAGACACTGAAGGGTCCTGGGCAGGGGGCAGACGCCTGCCAGTCAGGCGCCTGGTCAGACAGTAGGGATGGTTGAGAACAATGCGTTTTGATTTTTGCTTCTTTTTGGGAGCATCTGACAGACGTATCAGTTACAAGATGCAGGGAAGGAGAGCCGGGCGGCACTCCACAATATCACAGATGACGTCTTCGTGGAAGACTATTTGGGAAACCCCATATGGGCCTCAGAAACAAGCCTTGGTTCCTCCCACTGCCTGAGTCAGATGCTTGCAACTCCCTCTGGGACGTGTTAGCAGCTTCTTTGACGGCTTCCTCCTCCGTACCGGTCAGTGAAATATCTGCAGATTCTGACTCAAACTCTGGGCCTTCACTGGCCTCGAGAGGTACGATCGGAATAGAGGGTGCAGCAGTAGGATCAGTCCGAGATTTCTTGGCCTTTTTTGCGGGTGGTTCTTCTGAGGTTCCCAATGTCAGGTCCATGTCTTTGGCTAAGCGTTTCAAGAGCTGATTCTCTAGATACAATTTTAATGTGGCCAGACAGCTCCTAAGGTTTTGGGGACAAAAGCTTCACAGACTTCACAAGTGGTGTGGTCTTGGCCTAGACAGAACAGGCAGAGCTCATGTGAGTCTTAATGTAGAATCTGCCCTCCACAACAACACTTGCCCTTTCTACCTGACAACCCACAACACAGTAGCAAAAAGGTAACCAAAAACCCCTATGGGGCACTTTTCTGAACACGGACAACAACAAAGTCACTTCTCCAAAGCTGGCAGTCACATAGGCGGCAGAAAAGTTCTGAGGTAGGTGCGTGCTGATGTCCGCTTTATACCAGACATCCATTTACAGCCAACGTATGTTGAATGCAGCAGGCCGTCACATGTACCTTAGCAGTAGCAGCTACCTTTTATAAAATGGCCGGTCGAGTCAACCAGAAGCAGACTCCCACGTTACAGATACAGTAGCGTATGAATAGAAAGACATATTTTACTAGAATATGTAAAGACGTCTTCCAGCTAGAGTTGACCCCTCCCCCAGGAAAGTAGTTGTGCAAGAACTTACCATAACAGGATATGCCCTACTGATCACTGTTGAAGTATTCCTGACATATGGGTTGTCACTACTGATAATCAGCCGGGGTACCAAAGTTTTACCTTCCCTAGGCTGTACATCTGATGCATGACCTCAGCTTGTATGCAATGGGGTATAAAGACAGACATAAGACTGTGGTTCCTCAGACTATCTTGCTACAAGTCCAAATGCAGGTTGTGCATCCGGACTGTTCGTTGGAGTCTTTCCTTCATTTGTCTATCCAGATAAGTACTCCATTGGGGAACCTTTCTTTATGTGTCTGAAATTTTGTCAATTCTGTAAAAGTCAGCTAGGAGGGGTAAGTTCAAGTGGGGATAGGCATACTCTGTACAAGGACATGCATACCAAGTCTCTTTGTTTGCTTAGGCCAGGAAACATGGATCACAAATCGTGCTTTGTCAGCAATTCATTCTAAAATTGCTTAGGTCTAAGGCTTTTTACTCTCAACACCTTCGAGACCCAGCGCCTTCAATGCTTGGCCCAATCCAAGATGGCCGATTCCACTTCAACGGATGTCCCCCTGCCTCTTAAGAAAAAACTTGAGGCCTTGTGCAGATCCACACTCCAATCTTTCTGATTCTAACATACCTGCTGAGGTTTCAGAAACAGCAGTACATCAGATTACTTCTCAGTGGCCCGCTACAAAGACCCCATGGAGTCGAGTATGACTTCTGAGGCAGTGTAGACTGCTTATACATCTAAGTAATTGCATCTTATGTCTGAAGCACTGTACGGTGTCTCTCAAATTCTAATTAGAGAAGAAATCTCAGGCTCTCTAATAGAGGTTTAGAAAAAGCAGAAGATAACCATGAGGCCGCTCCTTCAATAGTTACAGAGAAGTGGATGGACTTCACAATGGCTATTCAAAGTTACTGTGTTTTTGAAGCACCCCCACATTTGGTCTCCAAAACCACAGGCTACTCCTCAAACCCATTTTGGTTTCCTCTTCCCCTGATGAGGATCAGGGCTATGACTCTGACTATTCTTTGGACTATTCTTCTCAGTTGCATTTTCCAGGACAAATCTCTTCTGATGGAGGACTCAGTCTCACAGGACTCCCCTGTAGAGCAGGCTTCTTTTGGGGAATCTATACATAGCAACATTTACACTGGCAATCCACACAGATTTCCAATGCTCAGGAGGGATACTATACCCTCTTGAAGATGAGTACTCCTGCCCCTTCTCCATTTCCTTCTTTGCTGGAGGCTTTCCAGGACACCTTTCTGTCTCTCTGTTCTGCACCTGATTATCAACACCAGCTCTTTAGAGACCAAACAGGTTTTACAAGGTCCCTGATGACCTGAAATATCTTTATAAGAACCCTGTGGCAAACCTTTCTGCATTCTCTCTCTCTCCTCAAATAAACATTTCAAGCTTCTGCCCAGTGCTAATGCCCTACCTACTGATGTGAACTGCTGAGACAGTGACAGCCAGATGAATATCCCCATCCTACATAAGGACAAAACTACAACACTGGGTTATGGATAGAGGAGGAAGAAGGTTTACACTTCTACTACCCTTGCTTATAGAGCTATTAATTACCATACTCAAATTACAAAGTATTTGATTTTTGTTCTTAACTTAAAGTTATTGTGGATCTTCCTACAGTGGACTAAGCAACAGATGTACAGCTTACATTAACAGGCCACTCAAATTGCCACACAACATTAAGTGTAGTTACGATGCTGTGGATGCTTTTTCTAGGGCAGCTACCACAGGATTGGTTATTTGCAGACAAGCATGGCTTTGCAGTCAGCCTATGCCTGAGGATTTTAAATAAAAAAAATCTAGATTTGCCCTTGGACAAAGACTTGTTTGGCCCTCAGGCAGCCAGCCTATTCAAAAAGTACAGTTTTGTACCTTCCATAAATGTAGATGTTCGAGAAGTTATGCTGCTGCAGTCATCACACTTGGGTTATCCTGCTGTCAGGCGGTCCCGCAGTCGGCCTGAATTCCAAAGCCTTGGTCCGGCATCGGTTGTCATCACTTCTCTGACGTCAGTGCGACAGGGGTATAAAAGAGGCAGCCGATGCCATTTTCTTCAGTTTTTCTTGCCCCAGATGTCAGGTGCCCCAAACTAAGGCGGCAAAATAAGAAGCTTGCAAAACATACCTTAGTGCAAAACAATGGTACTAGTTGTAAGCAAATACACCATATAGACATGCAACCCAAAGGTTGAAGTACATGGAGGTAAAAGAAAAGCCTTGTTAGGTAGAGGGATGGAGGGAGGGTAACCTGGACTGCAGCAGCATAACCACTCGAACATCTACATTTATGGTAGGTACAAAACTGTACTATGTTCATCGTGCTATGCTGCTGCAGTCATCACACTTGGGTAGAGTCCCAAAGCTATGGTTGGGTGGAAGGAGCTAAACTGGGTTAGGTGCAGCTAAGATGCCCTGCAGAACTGCAGTTGCAAACCCAGCTCTGGTTTTTGAGTACAGAGGAAGGTGGTAACGCTTGGTGAAGGTGTGCACTGAACTCCAGGTAGCTGCCTCCAGAATGTCCTTTGTTGGGACTCCTCGGTGGAAGGCTGCTGAGGTTGCTGTAGCCCTGGGAGAGTGAGACCTAATACTAGCAGGCACTGCTTTCCCGTGGTGTGAGTAGCAAAAGCGGATGCAATGTGCTATCCATTTGGAGATGGTCTGTTTTGAAATAGCCTTTCCTTCTGAGCCTGGTGCATAGGATACAAGGAGTAGGTCAGATTTTCTGAAGGCCTTTGTCCTGTCCAAATAGTAACGTAACTGTCTGTGAATGTCCAAAGAGTGAAGGAGTCTTTCTCCTTTATTCTGTGGGTTTGGATAAAAGGTGGGAAGTGTATGGTCTGATTGAGAGCCACACTGGATACTACCTTTGGCATGAAGGAAGGGTTGGTGCGTAAAGATACTCTGTCCTGATGGAAAATGATGAAAGGTTCCACTGCCATAAGTGCCTGCAGTTCTGAGACTCTGCATGCTGAGGTGATAGCCAGCAGCAGGGCTGTCTTCCATGACAAGTATTGAAGCTCTGCTGAAAAGGCTGGTTCGAAAGGAGGAAGTGTTAACTTTTCCAGAACAAAATTTAGATCCCAAGTTGGAGTAGGTGGTTTTCTGGCGGGTCTTATATTTTTTGCCCCTTTGAGAAACTGCCTTAGCAAAGGATGAGAGAAAATGGGAGGAACCGTATCATATTGAGCTGAAATGGCTGAAGCATGGATCTTTATGGATGAGAAAGAAAGGCCTTTGTGTAGCATCTCAGTTAGATATTGGAGTATGTGTGGAATATTTGGGATGACAGGATTTAAGCTCCTGGCCTGGCTCCATACACAAAATATTTTCCATTTGTCCGAGTAAGTTCTTCTGGTGCTGGGCCTCCTGGCCTCCAAAATGACATTCTGGACGTCCTTTGAGAGAAGTGTTTGATTATTTAAGGTATTTTTCATGCAGCTAGATTTAAGGTCCTTAGCTGACTGTGAAGGATCTGAGAGTTTTGTTGGGTTAACAGCAGAGGGAATTGAGGTAAGATCCATGGAGGGCTGCGAGTCAAGTTTCGTAGTAGTGGGTACCAGTGTTGACGTGGCCAGTCCGGGGCAATGAGGATCATCTGTGGTCTCTCTGTTCAGGTTTTCAGAATTACCTGGGTGAGTAGAGGCAGAGGTGGGAAGGCGTAGACTGACAATGCTGTCCAACTGAATGATAGGGCATCCACTTTCCAGGCCAGGGGACAGTAAGGCCTTGTGCAAAAATTTTTGTAGCTGGCAACTGTTGGTTGAGGCAAACAGATCTATGTCTGGTGGTCCCCACCTTTGAGTTATCATTGAGAATACTTGTGGGTGTAGTCTCCACTCGTGAGGGTCTGTCAAATTTCTGCTTAATTTGTCTGCCAAAATGTTTTCTTTTCCTGGCAGGAATTGTGCTTGCAGTTGTACTTGGTAAGTTAATGCTGTGTTCCACAAGTCCATTGCCTGTCTGCATAGTGGGTAGGAGTGCGTCCCTCCTTGTTTGTTTATGTACCACATAACTATGGTGTTGTCCGTCCTTATTAGAAGTTGTCCTGGATGCAAAAGGTCCTTGAAGGCTGTTAGTGCATTTTTTACAGCTAGCATCTCCTTTTGATTGATGTGTAGTTGCCTTTGGTTTGCAGACCATTTGCCCTGTATGCATTGTCCTGCCGTGTGTGCACCCCAGGCGTAGTCTGATGAATCTGTTGTCAAGGTTTGGTTTGGAGGAGGTGAGACAAAAGGAAGGCCCTTGTTTGCTTGGCATGCTTGAGCCCACCATAGAAACTCTTTTTGAAGGCAGGGAATGAGAGTTATAGTTGCTTCGAGGCTGTGTCTGTGTTGGGACCATACACTTTTTAGGTACCATTGTAGTTCTCTCAATATGCAGCCTTGCATATGCAATTAGATGAATGCAGGATGCCATGTACTCCAATGCCTGCAGGAATTTCCTTGCAGTGAGCTGGGTAGAAGTTGCCATGTTTCTGAAGTACTGAGATGGTTGTTTTTGCTTGTCTGGCGTGAGGTACGCCATCTGGGCCGTTGTATTCAAGCTGGCACCCAGGAAAATTATTTCTTGTGAGGGTATTAGTTTTGACTTCTTTTTGTTTACCGTGTACCCTAGGCAACTTAGCAACTTTGTTACAAATGCCAGAAGCTGTAGTAGGATGTCTTTGCTGTCTGCTTGGATCAGGCAGTCTTCCAGATATGGATACATTTGTATTCCTCGCTGTCTGGAGTATGCAATTACTGATGCCAGGCATTTCGTGAATACTCTGGGCGCAGTAGATAAGCCAAAGGGCAATGCAGAGAATTGATAATGCATTGTGCCTGCCAAAAATCTGAGGTATCTTCTGCAATCTTGTCTGATAGGGACATGCAGGTATGCTTCTTGGAGGTCCAACGTTACCAGCCAAGACTCCTTGCCCAGCATGGGAAGAAGCTGCTGTAGTGTGAGCATTTTGAATTTGGGAATGTCCAGGTACGTGTTTAGAATTGAAAGGTCTAAGATAGGCCTCTCCAGGCTTTGTCCTTTCTTGGTACTAGAAACAGTCTTGAGTAAAATCCTTGACCTTGCTCTTTTGCAGGTACCTTTTGAATTGCTTTCATGTTCATGAGAGCTGAAATTTGCTTTTGTGCCTCTGCCCATTGGTTTGTTGGCAGATTTGGCATGCCTTTCATCCGTGGTAAAGTGTGGAAATGAAATCTGTAGCCTCGGGTAATAATATCCAGAACCCATTTGTCCTTTGTTATGATGTGCCAATTTTGTGGGAAAAGAGCCAGTTTTCCTCCTAGAGGTGCTGCCTGGGCAATTTTGCTTGGCAGGCGAAGAGGAAAGTCATTGAGTTTGTTTTCTGAAGGG